>NC_034411.1:82112201-82412201 GCF_002078875.1 Numida meleagris | reverse complement strand
GTGGGTAGTTACTGATACATGTTTAGGGTAAACTCTAATTCCCTTGGGGTGATCCTGTCAACTCTTACAACAGGAATGGATTTACCATTGCTTTGACAACTATCTCTGGCCCTTAGAAAGAAGTTTTTTTATTTTGAAGTTTAATAGTTTTGACTTCTGGTTTCTTGATTTTTATTTTTTTTTCCCCTTTGTGGTAAAGCCACTGCATCGAAAACAATGTGGGTTTTTAAATCAAAGTGGAAAAAATATAGGTTCTTTCTCACAAGGTGAGAAGGCTGGCAATAATCTTTTCCAAAGTGCTGAAATTTGTATTTGCTGTTTCTTTGCTGAACAAAGCTTGTCTCTGTAACAGTTTTTCATCCGTCTATATGCTCTAGTACAACCATTTAAGGGACAGAGACCTATACATGCCTTTTAACCCTCTTTTGTTGCAAGTACAGGGGGCTCTTTATTCTGACAACCTCCCCCCCCCCTCCCCCCATCTAGTTTGTACTAGCAGCAGCTGGCAGATTTCTCTGGGGTTTTCTTCAGTGCATCTGGGTTGGGTCAAGTCACTATAAAAAATTTAACAAATGTTCCTTTACAGGACTGGCTTGAGCTTTTCAAAATAAAGAAGTCTGACCTATCTAGTCTAGCAAAAGTTTTGTTTCTGGTCTGTAAGCATAAAGGAATATTAAGTGTTGTATTTAATGAGATATTGAACAGAACTTTGTTCCTGGTGTGTATAGTAGCAGACCATGTTTCAACAACACATTGTTTTGTTTTGTTTCACTCTACGATCAGAGCATTGTTGTTTTGTTGTGATAGAATATATATTTCTCCTTTCTGGACACTAATAAAATGAATGAGATTTTTTAGCTGCATCTGAACTGATGCTGGAATGAAGCAAGCCAGGCTGGCAGCTCTGTAGCACCTGCAATGTGATGCTAATTCTGGGGAGGATTATTCAAAAAACGAACACCTTACAACTGGTAAGAACATAAGAACTGCCATCCTGATTCCAAGCCAAGATTCCTCTAGCCAGTGCTCTGTCTTAAAGAGTGCTCATTGGTCAGCATTTAGGGAAGAATAAGAACATCAGTAATTATTAGTTTCCCCTAATATTTTTCAATCTTCTTACTGGTTTAAATGGAGGGGTTTTCTGAGCCTTTATCATTTGTTTATTTAGCAGCTCTTCATGAATAATTCTTCCAAGTACATGTCCAGCCTCCCCGAACTCATATAACCTTCTTCCATTCACGATGTCTTTTGCAAGGATTTTCTCAGTCCTGGTACCTGATGTGTGAGGAACCACCATCGCAAGCTTCATTTAATAACTCCTAATGTCCATGGCAAGGACAGTGAATATTTGATCTCTATCTACTTTGGGTGTACTTTTTACAATTCTGTAGATTTGTCACATTCCCACAAATCACCATTTTTGCAGAATCCCAGACCACAAAATCATCAGTTGTAAAGAAGCCATGCTGAACTGTTTGACCATCATCTCTGAACTGCTTCTAAGCTCTAATGTATCCTTTCTTAAATCAGGACACTATACTCACGGAAAGTATTCAAGGTATAAGAAATGTGAATTTATCCAGAAATATAACTGTTTTCTGTGTTGTTCTTTATTCCTTTTCTAACAGTTCCTAGCATTTGATTTATTTTTGACCATTGCTGAGTGCTGAGATGATGCTTTCTTGGAACTGCTTATCTTAACCCTAGAATCTCTGTCATTTCTGAGAGGTAATGGTCAGGTCACAGTCCACTGTTTGATATATGAAGCTAAGATTGTTTTTCAACACAGCATTTCACAAAACACTTTATTATTCTGTCATGAAGTCATTCTATTGCTCTGTTATAAAGCCTCATAAGATCTTACAGCAACTGTATGGTCAATCTTGTCCTTGCTAACCTTGATAACTGTATTCTCAGAAAAAATTTAAATTTCATTGCTCACCCCCTTTTCCAGGTCTTTCTTAACTATGCTAAAGCATGCACATTCTAGCACAGAACTCTGCCAAATTCCTCTTCCTTCACAGAGAATTTTCATTATTTGTTTCTGTTGTCTGAGTTTTATTTCTGTGTTTATTCAGCTTGAAGAAACGGCTAAAAGGAGGAGACCTAATTGCTATATTTGCCTACTTAATATAGAGAACAAAGAAGCAGACTTTTCTCAGAATTTCACATGGAATGGACTTGAACTGTCTCAGGTCCTGGCCTGGAGGCTGGCAGAATTGACCCCATGCTATAGTCTTCCTGTTTGTATTTGGCATTTCAATCCATATGGCTTTTGTGTTACTTCTTAAGGTGGTTAATTTGTTTGTTTGATTTAATTCCAAGCTCCAACAAAAAGAATAGTTCTATTGCAGTACTAACATGGTACTGTAGTACCATCTCATCCTGTTAGATTTTTTTTTTCATTAGTACTACAACATTTCACTGGCTTTCTTTCTTCCATCAGGAAAAAAGGAGGAAGGTGAAATGAAGAAAAACAGTTGTAATTGAAAACTTCTCTGTCATGCCATCGTACGTTTTGATAAAATTATTTTGCTGTCAGAACTAAAGCAGAGCTTCTGCTGTTGGGTTTTGACCCTAGAACCTGCTACACTCACTCTACTGATAACCGACATCTGAACTCCATCTTCTGTTTCTCTATTACTCCACTGAGCGCAAATGCTTTTACCTTCATTGCAAATTCATTAATTCTTCTCCATTTTCTTCACCTTGATAATCTTCTATTCTGGCACTTTGATTTTGTCTTTAGCACAGCGGGCTACAATATTGACTCTAACTGAAGACATTCTTATACTTGTAAAAACATTTTCCTCTATAATTATGCCTTGACCACAAAATGTTTCAAGAAATACAATTCTTATTCTATTTTTAACACAACAAAAAACTTACATAGATATCTCTTCCAAGCTGAGCATCGGGTATTGATCTGACACTGACCTCTCCTTTAGGAATTCGGTGCGTAATCTCACATATTTGGAGAAGGGAAAAAAGCAAAGTGGAGTTTCATCTTTTCTGCAAGTATTTTAGCTTTTAAAGGTGACTTGCGAAATAATTTGAAAATTTAATTATTTTGACTATTTGGTGACAGAGTGAGTGTTGGAGGCCAATGAAAAGTAATTTTAGAAACACTCTTCAGGCGCTTTCAGCCTTCCTCATAAGATTTTCATTTCTGAAACAAGGAAATTTATATAAACTTCAATACATTGCATAGTATTGTTGCAATTTTGTTATAACATTAAAACAAGATGATTCAGATTAGCCACTGCTTTATGTGACATTGTTCCTAATTTTCTCTCTTCATTTTTTGGTACTTCCTTATAGCATGTATGTATGTACCTACAGACTCAGAACAAATCAAGAGGGCTATGTATATAAAAGAGAGAAATTTAACACATAACTATATTTTAGTAACAAAAATAGTATTTTGAGAGAGAGAAGGAAACAGCTGTTTCCAAGATCCATATCAAAACAAGAACTTTAAATCACCTGTCTTAGCTCACCTGTTTGTTCCACGTTGCAGTGCACTAGAAGCATTCAGTCTTTGTTGTGGCTCAGCAACTAAGGGAAGACCAAGGGACATACTACAGTTATTCATCTTGATTAATTTCAAGAGCACCCTAAGATGCGGGAATAAGATGAACTGTTAGACCATGGAAATGGAATTTGACCTTTTACTGCTTTCTCATCACTTCCAGGGATTTATATGACTTGAATATTGTCATTTATTCAATCTGTGCCTCATCTTCTCCATTTATGAAAATGGTACATTGAGATGAGAGCTGGGTTATGGTCTGTGTGATTTTTTTTTTTCCCCATTTTTTTTCCTCAGAGTATGAAATTTGACCAGCAAAAATCCAAATTTTGCAAAACAAGTGATCCCCAAAATGTTAATTTGGGATTACCATGACTTTGTTTTCCAAGCTTTCTCTTTAATACAATTGTCTCTTTTATACTGCAGTATTTCACTTCTTAAATACATTACATTTTTCATTAGTGGCTCCTGTTACAATAATTTAGTAAAATGTAAAGAATCAAAACAGTGTTATCAAAATGAAGTTCTGTACTGCAGAAACAAAACATTCTTTTTCCACTTTAGTCATGCAGTAGATACTGACACATTTCTGACAAAGCCTTTCATTTGAATAAAACTACACTTTATTTGAAATCATGAACTCAGTACAGATATTGGTTTTATGACATCTGGTTGTTCTCGCATCTCATCTGACATTTTCCTCTTTCACAGGTAATAATTACATTTCTATCTCTCTTTCCCTCTGTTTCCTTCTCTGTTGCCCAAATGCATCACTGCTCTTAAAAATATCCTTTCTAGTCCACGTATTCCAAGTACTCTTTTCTCTCAAATCATCTAGCTAATGAGAATAATAAAGTTAAGCTTAAAGCAACTGTTATCAGGCTGTGGTTAGCTTGAATATTGCTGTTTCCATTTCAAACTTAAAAGGGTTTGTGTGCCTGAAAGCTTATTCTTCTTTTTTTTTCCTGATCATATCCATTGGATAGTTAAAGATATTTTCTTGTGTGGACTTTGTGTCACTACTTTTTAAGGCAAACTGTTCTACCAAAACTTCTGTGTCTGTTTTAGTAATAATATTGACTTTCTTTCAAAGTATCTTGCAATTCATGAAAAAAGATGCATGAGAACTGTGTATTATTTCATATCTTCTGAGTTGGAATATAGTGTAAGACAGAACTTGCCATAGTACATGCTCCAATGCAGGAATGTTTTTGGAGGACGACCCCTTCCCTTGCTCACTGCAGTCATCTTACCTGCTGCTTCTTTACAGCCTGTCTGGGGAATCAGGTGTTTACTGCCAATTAGAGTTGATAAAACAGCAGGAGTTTCTCAGATTCTCTGCACAAGAGTATTTCTGGACTGCTGGCAGCTGTTGCAGGGCTTTTTGGTGACATGTACAGTGAGACATTGTTCATTTAGTTCTTACACCTACTTCACTGTCTGCTGCAACCGTGATGTAAAGCATTTAAAACTTCTAAATATTTTCTTCTGGAGCAAAAATAATGGTAAGATAGTTTAATTGGAAGCAAATGCATTAAAAAAAATGATATATGTCACAACACAATGTTCATTTTATCTGAGAGCTACTTTACTATTAGTGTTAGAACTGTTCCGCAGAACAACTGGAGCAAAAATAACACCCTTATTCCAAAAAGATATGGTCTATATTTGTAGAAAATGTTGTGTTACTTCAATGTTTGAATTGCATCATTGTTTTTCTGATTGCCAGATTGGTGACTAAGAGAACTGGGCTTTGGTTTCCTCTATCTGAGCCATAACACTGCTCAGCCTGACAGATGTAAAAAGATATTACAGCTTACAGTCGGTCTTTGCAGTGGCTTTATGCGGAGTTCACCTGAACTGGATGGCGTTGAATCTGTCTTTGTTATCAGATTTAGACAATACAGTCAGGAGACAAAGAAAAGCAGATGATGCCTTTTTTCTTCCTCTGGGAGTTGTGGTATCAGTTCTATCATTTTTACACTTCTTTCTAGTTAAAGGAGTAAAAATGCAAACTGACCTCAGTACTTTGGAAAATGTTGTACTTAAAACCGTGTTAATATTTTTGGAACTAAAAAAATAACACATTTAGAAAGTAGTCAGGCTGAATAAGAATTGACTCATAACAGATTGAAATCAGATGTGAGTTTGCAAATGCACTGTTGCATCTAAAAGAATTCATGATTTGGAGCTTCACAGGCAGAAGCATCAAGTCGTGGAGGAGGAAGGTGACAGTTCCTGTTTATGCAATTTTGGCAATCTGCACTTTTAGGATGGCTTGATCTTTCTGGAAACTGCCAGTCCAGAAATACACAGCTAACCAGGAGGGAGCTAAGAAGAGGAAAAGGGAATAACTGGAGACCTCTGGCAGTGGAACTGGGTTTCTGGTCTACTTTTTAAGGAAACCAACCTATGCAATCACAGTTTTTCTGTCACCTCTCTGGTGATAATACTTGAATCTTCTGACCGCTCTCAAAATTCTTTCCCCTTCCCTAAGGGAAGAAGAGGTCCAAAACCACTGAACTCCGGCACTCAGATAAAGGGGACTCTGATTTGTGATATAAAATTAAAAAAGACCAAGACTATTTTAAAGGTGTTAATCACTACAGTGTGTAGGCACTCATTGAATTATGTGTAATAACGATTTTTGTCCAGAACAGGTCCTGAAATCCTTTCTTGGAGTGAACTCACTTTGTTCCAGTGGTTTTTCTGCTGCCTTGAAAAAGATTGTTTTCATTTGTTCTCATGCTAGAGCTAGCTTTGACCTTCTCTTTCTTAAAATACTGTATGACTCCCAAACTTCAAGAATTAAAATCTCATGAGTCAGATTCCAGAACAAAAGTGTTCATGAAAAATCATGCAGTGATAACAAAACAGATTTTGCTGTGATGTTGGATTCTCTGTGAACATTTTAAATTCCTTCTACTGCCTCTTGAGTGTGAGAGAAGTCACAGTGCCCCACTTCTACTAACCTATTGTGAAAAATGTCTTTAAGCCCTTGATGCTACAGTGTATTTCATCCTTCATAACTGTCCCTCAAACATCAAACCCTCTCCAACTGACCGAAAAACTCTTCTGCAGCTTTCATTATCCCCAGTATCCCACGAGTCTGGCAAACAGCATCACTCTTCTAAGGGAAGAAACAAGGAAATGGACAGTCTCGACTGCTTACAACGAGGCTAACAAAAAAAAAGAAAAGCTTGAAAAGAAAGTATTGGTGGAATTGAGAAATTTATAACATGGGCTTTCTATAGTATGAAAGAAAATATGGAATTAAAGAAAGTTTCTAAGAGAGAAGGAGGTCAGGAACCATAATTAAGAATGCATCTGTCATGTATGGGGCATAGGTGGATACCTGTCAGTATCTCTGTTCATACATGTGAAAAGATAAAATGTTTATAAATGAATGGCAGTGAATAAGGTATGATGTGGTGTGACCAAAGATGCATGTGTAAAAATAATGTGGTGGATGCCTAGAGCTGTGAATAAACAAAATAGGTAGAGTGTATAGATATACTCTGGTGGGTGAGTCCTGTAGGTAATCCAAGTATACAGTGGTGAGGAGTAAGAGCAGAAACGTGTCTGATGTCAGTGAGGAAGAGTGTGCCAGAGGGTGATGGGGATGGATAAGTGGTAAGCTGCTTGGTCCTGTTTTGTGAAGAGGAAGGAAGAATATGAAGCATCAATGAAAAAAGGAGGAGGGAACAAAGTGAAAGGAAAACGTATGAAAGATGGTGATGAATATACAAAATCTACCTAGCTAAGGTTCAGACTTCAGAAGTGAAAGACTGTACAATGAGAGGTATGTATAAATAAGGTATTACAAGATGAAAAATAAGAATATTTTACAGGTAGCGCTTAATAAATATATGCACAGCATGGGTGCTTCTATCACAAGCAATGATGTCTGAAATAACTGAAGATCTTACTGCAATCCTCCTAAAAAGCATAATTTTAATTCTCTACTGTTCTGTGTAAGTGATCTTTGTTTCAAAAGAGAAGACAGATCCTTAAAAAGTAGAACTTTCTTATTTTCCACTGTTTTTTGTATGAATCAACCAAATTATGGGGTTATGAAGATATCTGAAAATTAGAATTAAAGAAGTTTAGAGATGCTCTTAAGCTATCAGTTAAACTCAGTGAAGTCTGGAGTTGCAAAAGTTTTCACATATACCGTGTATTGTGAAACTATTGACTTTCTGGGTCGTATATTTGGAGTAAATGCTGCTAACTTCTATTCAGTCTATTCAGCTGAGACTACTGTGGGTTTCAGCTATATTACTATGCTTAATTCACTGGGAAGTTAAGGAAAAGTGAATGAAAAATGATGTTCATGAATTTAGAGAATTCTTCCTTCTGTAACTCCCCACACAGGCTCTTATTAAACATTCAGTGCTCCTGCCAAATTTAGCTTAACATACTTCGAAAGTAGTCCAACTTGCAGTCATTCTTCTGAACAAGAGTTTGGTAGTTAGTACAATTTTTTTTCTACAGGTTGCTAACTTCGTAGCATAATTATCTTCTCACACAGGTAGAAGGTCAGTTTCATTTATTGTTAACTGAGGCTGAACTTAGTGCAATACAAATACATATTATTAATTCTAGTAATTCAGATGATTTTAATTCAGAGAACAAATAGAAATGTTACAGAGAGAAGTGATAGATGAGTGACAGAAGACTTCATAGCTTTCACTTAAGAGGAACTAGTATGTTTTTCTTTTAATCACATATACTATGATAGTGATTGGCTTCTCAAGACAGCAAAGTTTAAGAAAGTCGTTTACCTGATACATTACAACAGCTGTATTTGCATACCATTTCTAGATTTCACAGTAGTCTTTCATGTGTAGGACCTCAAAGAAATGGAGTTAATAGGATGCATCTTGGTGGTGAAACTTTGGATACCACCAGGCAGAAGGCATTCTTACTAACCAGGCAGTGAAATTTTCTTCAAAGCTCAAATTTATCATTTTGTCTTCAGGATATGCTGTATTGAAGTAGACTGGCTTTCCATGCATCTTTGCATGACAATGCCAACTATTTCATCTTTACAAAGCAAACATGGGCAAATAAAAAATGACCACTCGGGGTTTGAAATATTTAGCAGTAAAAACTGAGTGTCTTCATGTAGCCTGATGGAAAATGAGATAGGTTATATGGTTTCTTCTGCATTATTCTCTAGATAACTCTACTTTTGTCTACGGTTTCTAGGCCTGTTCGGCCAGGTTCTGTGACTTATGGGGGGAGGAGGAGGGGATCTACATACCCATGACGTGGGAGAGGGGGAAGGGAGAAAAGGGAAAAGATAGGAAGACGGGCCTAAAAACAAAACAGTGGCAATGACCTAAGGGAGACCACTAATTTATGAAATATGATATTGGAATGCGAGATAACACAATATAATACAATATAATTGCAATAGAAGCTAATAAATCAAACTAAATTTGAGTGTTCAAAACCGAAGGCCTTACTCTAATGCTGAAGGTGAGACAGCCAGGGAGCACACACCACAGAGACGAGTGGTGAAAGAAGGGAATGCCTCGTGACTTGTCAGCAGTTTTATCTTTCCCTCTAAACGGAAATGGAACAGTGAAAGACTTCTGGAAGATGTAGTTCTTCTTCTTTTCTGAGAACCAGGTACCCAGAAATATCAACAGTCCACGGAACTGGAGCATTAACTCTTTAACTCCCAGTGCACTACATGATGTTATGATGTGGAATACTGATAACAAAAATCATAAAACCATGACAACTTCCTTTGTGCAAAAATGTATAAAATATTGTAAAGTCATTTGTTGTGCCTAAGATGTTGTGGATATTAGGAAAAGCACTGCTGGCAGTTTAGAGAGGTCATCTTTGCCTTCTACTCTGTTGAAGCCATACCTGGAGTGCTAGGTCTAGTTTTGGGTTCCCCAGTACAAGAAAAACACGGTCATGTTGGAATAGGTTCAGTGGAGAGCTGTGAGAATGGTTAAGGGACTGGGGCTTGTCATAAAAGGAAAGGCTGAGAGAGCTAAGACTTCTCAGCCTGGAGAAGAGGAGGCTCAAGGAGTCTTATCAATTTGAGTGAATATCAGATGGGAAGGTGTAAATAAGATGGAGCCAAGCTCTTTTCAGTGGTGTCCACTGACAGGAAAATAGGCAATGGTTGTATATTTAAACACCGGATCTTTTGTTTGAACATCAGGAAACATTTTTATATTGTGGGAGTGGTTGAACATTGAAATAAATAACCTAGAGAGTTTGTGGGATCTCCACTGTTGGAGATATGCAAAACCCAACTGGAAATAGTCCTAAGCATCTTGATCTAGCTGACTTTGCTTGAGCAGGGAGGTTAGACTAGATGATCTCAAGAGTTCCCTTCCAAACGAAACAATTCTATAATTCTGTTTTTTTCAATAACAGAATTCTATTTACACTATTTCCTCTTTTTTTTTTTTCAGTTATTCTGCAAAAGCTTTCAGCTTTTCCTTTTAAGATATGAGAAAGTATATATAAAGTCCTCTTATACTTTTCCTATTTATTTGGTATTCAGCACACAGCACCATTCACACGCTCGACCCTATGTACAGCAATTAACAAAATAGTACAGAACAGACACACACACATGACTGTGTCAGTAATTAATAAGCAAAAAGGTAAGCAGGATGACTTAACCTCATGCAATATTCTCTTCAGAAACTATCGTGGAGACACTTGATTCTTATAGACTTAGACCATCAGTGTTTTGTTTTTTTTTTTTTGGTTGGCCTTAAGGCTGTGACTCGGAAACACTAGGACCACTTGTTGCAGTTGAATTAGTTCTTGCAGTTCCTTTAGCTACATCTTTTAAATGGCATGTGCAGGCCCAAATAATCTGAAGGACTGTGGGTTGTCTATGGATACCCGTAACACCATAATCTTTAAATCTGTATTAAAATTCCAGATATTTCATGTTTTTAGTTCTTTGTGATGCACAACTGGTGCTGAGGTGGTATCTTACCTTCTCAATGTCATATTCTTTTCAATCCTCCCTTTGGTTTTGAGTTGGCTGCCATACTTTTACTTGTTGGAAATGAATGGATAAATTCTTTAGCATCATATTGTAACAAGAAGGCTACCTTTCCTGCTGGTCACAGATGGCAGAAAGTGATTTTATTGATTTGTTAGTACACAACTTGGATCACTACATCTATAAGTAATAATGCGGCCAGACCCTGGGAGAAGTCACCACATGAGTTAGTGGAGGGTCTGTATCTTTAACTGAGTGTGGCATTATGATATTTACCAGTCCTTAGTTGTGCTTTACTTACTTTAATCTCTTCTGAGCCATCTGTTGGTCATTCAAGTTTGTTTCATTCATGTGCTGGAAGAGTTGAGACTTCCCTTTCAGAAGTGATGGAAGAGGCTGAATCTACCCATTATCACTCAAAAGTTCTAGTGGTTGCAGTAGTTCCTATCATTTTTTTTTCTTTTTAATTATGTTACTGAACTGTTTAGTGCAGAAAATCTCTTGGGAGGATACAAGCAGATGGTCACAGTAATTCTTCTCAAATTCCAAGGGTCATGAAGGTTCATAGCTCTCAGATTTGTGTGAGAGGTATTAGTGTGGCTGGCTGAAAGCTGGTCTCTCTCCCTATTGCAAACCCAGCAAGTTTGGCAGCAAGAAGCATTAAGCACTGCCAGCACAGATTTTTTTTTTTTTCCTTTGGTTCATACCCATCAGATGATCTCTCTAGAAACTGGAGATGTTTCCACGCTGTGACCTCGACAGAAGCATGACTGAGAGGTCTTAATGTGCTAGGAGTAGTTCACATTTTACCTGAAAGTGCAGTTTTCTCCATATTTCAGCTTTGCACGTCCAACTATTCACAGATAGACTTGTGCTCAAACGAGGGGCTTTTCAGATCTATAGGGATCTGGCCAGTGGAATACACACAGGTAATCAGTCTCTGCTAATGAAGGGCTGCTGAATTCGTTACTTGCTCCCCCAAAACAGATTAGAAACTGATAGGGGAAGGTACCTGTATTTAGAATGATAGTTTGCTTATTGCGCCCTTCCTTTTCAACTGGCCAGTGCACTGTGGCACGTTTCATGGCCATTTTGGTGGGTTTCAGCTATGAAAAAATTGGTCTGAGTGACAGTGATGAGGAGAGCTGAGAGATGTGCAGGGAACCGCTGTTGGGGGTGCCACTTGCTGCAGGAAGCATAGAAAGTGCTCTTGTACTGGATCCTAAGAAGGGATGGTCGAACGGTCATGGCGCTGACTCGGGGTTACGGGTGTGCAGCTGGAGCCGAGGCAAGCATGGCTGATGTTCGAGGGAGCGGCGGCTCGGCGGCAGCTGGGTGGCCCGCAGCCTCGGGCCGCCCCGCAGAAAGCCCGCGGCACAACTCCTCAGCGGCTGCCCCGTTCCCCGGGGTGGCACCCGCCTTCGGTGAGACAGCAGTCCCGGCGGGGACCGAGGCGAGCTCCCGACCCCGCCTCGAGAAGCGGACGCACGCGGGGGCACACGAGGAGAGAGGCAGTGCCGGGGCGGCGGGAAGAGCGAGGGGAGCGGGGACAGCGGCGCCGGCGCTCCGGCTCCGGCACGGCCGCCTGGGAGGGAGGCAGCGGCGGCGCGCCTCGGACTCCGCCTAAGCGGCCCCGAGCTCCCCTCCCTCCTCGCGGCGCCGAGCTCGCAGGAGCGGAGCATCGCATCGCATCGCGGCGGCGGCACCCGCCCCTCCCGGCCGACCCGCGGCGCACACCGCCTCCCTGCCTCTTTCCCTCCGCACGCAGCCCGCCGGCGGCCATCGGGAAGCCCCCGCGCCGCGGCACCCCCGCCCCGCACGCCCACCGCCGGGAGGATGGGCTGCGGGCGGCGGCGCGGCGGCCCCCGAGCTCCCTGAAGCCGCGGAGACAAAGGGAGCGAGCGGCAGCGCAGCCGGGCTGGGGTGGATGCGAGCAACCATGAAAGGCTGCGTCTCCGCCTCCTCCTCCGCTGCTGCCAGAGAGCTGCCGGCTGCCGACGCTCGGAGGACTACACTGTGAGGGGGGGCGGAGGAGAGCCGGCGGGGTTCGCCTGGCCGAGGTAGAAGGTGTAAGGGAGAAGCAGAAATAAAATGTCTTCTTCGGCGGGGCCCCGCGGCCCTCGCCCACCCACGGTGCCCCCCCCGATGCAGGAGCTGCCCGACCTGAGCCACCTGACAGAGGAAGAGAGGAACATTATCATGGCAGTGATGGACCGGCAGAAAGAGGAGGAAGAGAAGGAAGAGGCCATGCTCAAGTAAGCAGCCGCCCGTCATTCATTCATTCGGTCGCTCATTCATGCGCCGCTCGCGGGCGGGAGGGAGCGGGCGCTGCCACAGCCACGGCCGGAGCCGGAGCCGGCCGTTCCCCGGGGCCGCCCCGCGGGGCCCTGCCCAGGACGGAGCTGCTGAGCCGCGGCCCCGACCCCTGACTTCCTTCTGCCCGCACCGGGGCAGCCCCTCCTGAGGCGGCCCTGCGGAGGGGGGAGCCCGGAGCCGCGGGACCGAGCGGGACGGCGGCCCTCCCCGCCCCCGGGGAGCGGGCGGGCGAAGGGGCGGGCAGAATGCCCGACTCGGGGGTGAGGGGCGAGGTGCGATCCCTTCGGGGTCCCCGCGACCCCGCCTCTTGCAGGAGGGGCCGCTGGGTGGGGTTGCCCAGCTCACCGGAGCGGCCGTGCTGCCCCCGCCCGGCCCGGCCTCGGCCGCCTCCCGCCGCGCGGCTCCGGGCTCCGGCCCCAGCGGCCGCCCCGCCCCGCCCCGGCCCCTCGCTGTGGGAGCAGCTCGATGTGGGGACAGCGAGGCGTTCGTAATTAGGAAATCGATGTAATTAGTCGCACTGCTTGTCACAGAGAGGAAGCGTGCCTGCGTGCTGGCGGGACGGAGGGGAGTCGGGCACTCCGGCCGCACAGAGGGGTGTTGGTAGGTGCCATGTTTGTACATCAGGTCCCTGCCACTTCGGAAGCTTTTCTCCCTCTCGCCCCTCACCCTTGCCAAGAAACACATGTGACCACATTTTCCAGTCTTCTCCATCAAGAGGAGGCTTCAAATGTAACATTACCACATTGCCCGCTGTGAGCAATGAGGATAAACAGATTGAAGCTGTGGCCTGTGGAGGAGAGAGCCGGGATCCTTCCTCTCCCAGCTCCCCATCAGGCCTGCTCTCTTGCTGAGAGCCGTGGCATGTAGGTGAGGGGAGAGTGCACAAAGCCCCGGGTGACCCAGGCCCTGGGCGGCGGGAGGTGCATCCCTACCTTGCTGCCTTGCTGCGTGCCAATGCACCGATGTGCTCGGGAGGGCCACTCCCAAGATGTCACCTGCTCTGGGTGCTTCTTTTGGCAGCATCAGAAATACCCACTGACATGGCGTGGCTGCCTCCAGCCCATGGAGATGCCACATCTCCTCAGGCTCCTGACTTCTGCCTCACATGCTGCATTCCAGTTTTGTCTCTGCCCTTCCTCATCAGTGTCCTGCTCTCAGCTCTGCATGGGCTGCTGGAGCTGAGGGCAGCAGCGTACGCTGGGCCCAGCACTGCGTCTCACAGTGAGGGCGGGAGGCTGGCAATGTGATGTTGGGGTCTCAGCTTGGGACAGTGGATGCGGGTTTCTGCTCCTTACCCTGGGGTGTGGCTGGTCTCTGAGGTGTGCTTTGTGGAAACACATCGTATTCATCACTGTGGGGAAATGTGAGCTAAGGGTTTCTCTGTAGACTCTATTTATCAGAAGAAAATTAAATAGAGAAATAGTTCAAAGGCTTTAAGCTACATTTATCCATCTCCCATTTCTTGTCCTCCAGCACAACCACTTCCCTATAAATATTTAGCTTTTATTCCTTGACGAAGATTACTGGTTCTGTGGTGCTGTAGAGCAATACTGTAAATCTTATAGTCGTTGCACGAATGAACTTTTGTCAGTCGAGATGGTAATTTCACAGCCCTATTCTTGTTAATGTGGGGCAGAAGATAAATTCTCTTCTTTTTTTTCTTGGTTATGCTCTTCTTTCCTATTGGCATTTCTGTATTCTGGATTAATACTTCATTTTCTGTAGAATTATGGGAATCTTCAGCAATTTCACTAAATGAATTGGGATACTTTAAATATGATTTTTAAAGAGGTAAAAAAAATTGCACTCTGTGAATTCATCTTGAAATTACCTGACACTGTCTTCTAAGGTTTGTGATACACAAAAGTTTGTTTCCTACAGTTCCTGTAGTTCATGGCAATAACCATCTAGGCCTGAGAAATTGTGATTGTAAGTATATTTATATATGTATTTCTTTACAGAAAGAGCCAGAAATTCATTGAAATACATTGGAAAACTTGTAAACCTTTATCCTCACTTTAATGAGAGAGCTGGCTTGCAAAATTAGGTCGTGGCAAACAGTTGTCATATAGATTATGATTTGGCTATTACAGAGAACCACTAGATTTTAAGATCATTTGCCTTTTATTTATGCTGAGGACTTAATTCCTTTCTGGGACAAGAGTTGGACACATCTTTCCAGAGAGTAACCTCTATAGGCTGGCTTTTGAGCCAATAACTTCCATAATTTTTTGTAGGCTTGTTACAAATACAAAGTGATTCTACCAGGTGACACAGCTATATTATAAAAGTCATACATGGTCACCATCTCTTCCTATTATCTTCAGTAAAACTTGTTCAAATTTGCCGAATGTCTCCGGCCACCACTTTAAACCACCAGCAGATACACCTTTCTTCCTGTAATGCCCACCTACAAATCTGGAATGTCCCCTGGAAGTGGAGCTGATCTGTATTGCGAACTAGGCTGCGTTCAGCTCTCAGTGAAGCAGAGGTCTGTTATGTGCTGCCTCATGCATCACAAGGGCTAGAGAGGGGGCAGTGTTTCTTGCGTGTTCTGGATGTCCTGATAGTTAGCAATACAAGTTTCTACAACACTTTCCAGCATTCCTCGCTGCGGAAAACCCTAAGGAAAAATTACTGTTTATTTAAACTACTGTATTCCTCAGATGATAATCATAATATTGCAGATCCAAGGAAATTTGAGATACTTCTTTGAGTAGGTTCTGTGGACTTCAGGAGAAGTGAAAGAGATTAGGGTCATCAGTGAAGAGACCATGTCCTTCTCCTCCAGGTCTGTACCCCTCTGGCTTCCTGAGCCCATTTCTGACTCTGAGCTAAAAGCTTTCTTGTAAAACCCTGCTGCCAGTTCATGCTGACATCAGCACACGCTGCAGCATGCCAGCCTGGGAGCAGGGTGCTCCTGCAGGGATCAGGACAATGGATGATGGAATGCTTTGACTGCTTGCCCTGGGGGGTGGCAGAAATGCATCCTCTCTTTGAAACCTGCTTGTCTCTTTCCAGGCGCTTCCCCTGTCTGTCAGTTTGTTGACTTACTGAGTTTCCTTCAACAACTAGGGCTGGAGAAACTTGTCAGGCCCTTAGGATAAAGCAGGCGACTTGTACAGTGCTATTCTTCTTTTTTTTCTTTTTTTTTCTCCCCCTAGGTATTCCTCATCAATGGCAGAGACCTCACCATCCCTTCATCCTTGCAACATCAGATTTCAAACCACTGTGAGTGGTATCTGTGGAAGGGGAGCATTCTAATCTTGTGATCTGTTGAATATCTTGGAGCAATGTGTTTGAGGAGTTAGGGTTTTTGTGAAAGTTCCCTCTTTTGTTTTTTTCAACAAACAGTTTGATACTTACCTGGCACAAAGTAGAAATTGAGGCTCCTTGAGCACAGCTCACAGATCTTTCTGTAATGGTGCATCAGTGAAGCTGGGTGTCCCTGCATGTCCAGAGAGTGTGCAGGCACGTGGGTGCCTTTGCTGCAGGTATGTTTGCTGCCTGTCTTAGGCCTAAGCCTGTTTGGGAGTCACAAACTAAACTGTCACATGCTTAAGTCCTCTGAAAGAACTGATGATTATACAGTGCATGTATAGTGCATATTGATATTCAACTGTTAACTCAAAATGATAATATCACAGCAACATGTAGGCTCCCTATATGGAGAAAAATGAAAAGTTTGTGAGCCCAGGAGCCTAACTCAATAACGAGCCTGATAGAAAGAGCTCTCCTTGCAAGTGAAGCTTTCATGCTGCATTCATCTGGTTACCCAGGACTATGAACGTAGCCTTTTTTTAAAAGCATCAGAATAGTTTAAAGGACTGAGAGCTCTGGGGGAAGGAAGGAGGTCCTTCTCCTTCCAGCATCACACTGATAATGCCAGATTTTGGGGATGTCTGATCATTCCAGTCTCTAGCTTCTCTGTCAGTTGGAGCTTGGTCTTCAAGACCCGCACTTCCACTGTTCCTGCTCTGTTTGTGAAGGACAGTGGTAGAATGTGCCGTGGCCTTCTCTGCAGACTAATTCACATGGAAGGCGTTTTTCCTGTTTTACATGGTAGGTAGTACTGTAGCTGAAAGAAAAGACGTTTGAGTTGAGTGGCTAATGTTTCTAGCCTGAAGTGCAGATGCTGTACAATGGTTGGCTCTGATGTGACCAACAAATTATGGGGATACAAGAGAAGGAAATTTTTCAGTGAGGATAAAGAAAGAAACAAACTGTCATTTGCAAAAAGAAAAAAAAAAAAACAACAAAACCAAAGTGCAGCCCAACAACCCGCACAATTTTTTAAGGAAAAATGGATTTAAAATTTCAAATGTACATTCAAACACTAGGCAGCCTGAGACAACGATATTGTTTGTATGTAGAAGGTACCTTGAAGATAAGTAACCCTAGGGAATATGCAGCAAATTTCGATCATAGACAAATCACAGAACTACATATACTTATATGGATGTACTTAAGCTTAAATTTGCTTATGTGCAGTTGTGGGCTTTATCTCACTGGGTTAGTTAAGTACTATGTGCAGAACAGGAGAGCTGTGAACACAGATAGCTGAGCTCCAGTTCTGTTCAGCTGTGGACTTTCAGAGTCCAAAAGAATCATACACTGGGATGGCCAGAGTACTTTGCTCCTCTCCTTGTGGAAAAGTAGCTTATCCAAGGGGGAACAACTGTAACTCGGTGTTAGATGGATTTAATAAAAATAAATTAGAAAAAGCTTCCTAATTACCATGGCGGTCATTTTCTGGAGCAACTTTAGGTGCAGACAAAAACTCTTGCTACACCTCTGATGGGATTTAACAAGAAGGTGAAAGAGATAATTTTTCAATGTACTGGCAATAGCTGGAAACTTAGAGACTTACAAGTTTCCTTGTACTTTTGTAACTCTAGTTGAGTAGCTCTAGAAGAGAAGCTAACAGATACTCAAAGCCATCCTAGATCTTGAGAGTTATTTCAAGAATTGCCATGGGAGTGGCAGTTAGTAATTAGGGAGAAGGTGATTCTAACACCCTATTTTGACCATCTAGTGTGGTGCACAAACTTGATTTTAGTAGAATTCAGAGGTATTGGAGCCACTCTATTTTGAGGGCTGCTAAATCCTGAAGTCAGTTATCTTTGATTAGAATCTGATGTGATGAGAGGGGTTTCAAGATAGGGCATATAATTTCCTGTGTGCAACCGGAAGGTTCCATGCTGAACTACTAGCTACATAGCTGAAGTTTAACAGATTGGCCAGGAGGCATGTGCTCTTAACCAGTTTCCTGGAGACAGTTTGTTTCCTTCTCCATTTCTAACATTTGGACTGTACCTAACATTGGTGGAAAACGTTGGATACTGCTTGAAGCACAGTGGCAACTGCTGCCACCTTCATTTTATATTATATTTACAGGCAAAATAGGGAATTGGGGTTCCATGAGCTTCTTAGCCTGAATAGCGTAAACCTGCTGATGTTAATTCCACTTCCATAAACATGAGGAAAAGAAGAAGTAAGATCATTCTTCATCCTTTCAGTTGAAACTGGGACACTTTGCAGAAATAAAAGCAAGAGTCATAGGGCCATCATGAGGAAGCCTATCTTTATACTATCTTTAGGATAAAGATTCTAAAGTCTATCTTCAATCCCACTGGGAAGACAAAAGAAGAATCAAGAGTTCTGGGAACTGCTTGTGCATTTGAAAGTAAGGAACTGGAGGACAAAATAGATAAACAATATAGAAACTCCTCTGTTCTTGCTTATTCTTTCTATGGTCCCATGAATCTCACTTTTCCTTCTTCCATCAAAGGAGACCAAACTGCATGGGACACAGGGCTGCAAGGAGAGTATTCGTGGCTTCAGCAAATTTCACAGGATTGATAGCACTTTTTTTAAGTCGGATGGTGGACTGAGTAGTACAAGGAAACTACTATATGCGATCAAAATGTATATATACAGCTGCACATAGTTGTGGTAATTACAGGACGATCATTGACCGTTCTTCTGGGAGCCCATCTCACCAGCAAGGCAGGATACTGTCAGCAGGCAAGAGCAAAGTTGTTGGGATTTCCTTAAAAGCCATGGAAGAATGGGAGGTGATAGGGGGTGAGAAGCAGCACTAAACATCCCTATCCATGTTCTAGGAGTGAACTTCAGATCTGTACATGCTGAAATTTGGGAAGGCCCGGGGTGCAAACTTTTATCCAGAGTTCTTTTCTGATACCTGTTTCAGTGGGTGTATTGAAGTTCAAAGGACTGTTTCTGTGCATGCATCTTCCCACAAAATATTCCACAAGAATCCTCCCATGCTTCATGCCTGGCTCTATCATGTAGGAAGTACGACATTGCACAAGTACTTTCTGACTTAAAAGTCCACGAATCTACAAACTTGTGGGCATTATCTGTGCTCTGCAGAAGGGTGAATACAATGGCTGGGTGAAAAGAACATGATTGCTATGCAGAAACTTCTCTGAGCACACAGTTGTAATAAATCCCGATCTTAAAAGGAATTGTGCAGAAGATTGGTATGTTTTTTGTTTTGTTTTGTTTTGACAATAGCAGTGTTCCATGCAGGAGAGCAACATTAAGAGACTTCTGAAATTTTGAAATGCAGAGAACCAACTAACAAAGATGCAGCATGCTCCCTTCATCAAGCAATTACAAAGCATTTTAAGACTTGAAATTAATACCTTAAGAAAAGGCTATTTAAAAATATTGGCTTAATAGTTGCTGCACTTGTTTTCAGGCTTGTTGAGATGCAGACTTTTCTTAAAGTGGAAACTGTCAAATGAAATTGAAGTTTTACTTGTGGTTGTCAACAGCTAGAGCCAGTTATAATTTCTACATTGTTACCTTCTCCCTTACTCTTCCCACTGAAGTGCACTGCATTGGTTTTTCTCTACCTGCACCTGCTAGTTTTAATTTTCACTCAGATTCGGTCTCCTTTTCATCCAGGAAACTACAGCACTAGCATGTAGTTATGTTTTTGGGGAAAAAAACCCCAAACTTGAGTGCCTGCAGTTTCACTCTATTTTCCAGCGGTGATTAAACATATGTGAAAATCTTATGCAATCAATTACAAACTCAGTGTGGTTTATTTATTTATTTTTTTTAAGCCCCAGATCCATATATTGGATGTGTAAGAATGTAGACAGCTCATCAGATCTCTGCATACGTCAAGAGATACAATTGTTTAACCCTTTTCTTAAATGTTACAGATATGATAGAATGTTACGCAATGATTATGATACTGAGTTTTGGAATCTAGGCAGTAAATGTCATTCAGAGTTATTCCTAGTTTTCACAACAAACAAAAGAATACCACTGTCTGTCCAATACCAGCTAACTGTTGCTGTCATAATTTTTTAGGTAAGGCAATCTGCACAAGGCAATGGGATAGCAGTGTAATTCTTTGTACTTACTACACAAGTAATCACTCTCAGAATTTGATTGCATATCAGATACTTATGTCCAGAGAGAGCTTTAAACAAGAAAGCCATGTTCTGAATATACTTTCTGGCAAGAAAAGCTACTTGCAATTTTTAGAATAATGATACACACAATGCCATTTATACCCTTGCCACATCGGAGACATGAGGAGACGTGGCACGATAAATATTGGTTTCCAGTCAATTCTAGATTGAATTAGAACATCTGTTTTGGCACTCATTTCTGAGTTTATTCACATAAAGTGTCTTAGTATTTTCAGTGTCAGGACTTTGTGCACTATGCTTATGGCAAGATGGCAAAAAAACACTGTTAATCCTCTAAGACTGAGGAGTTTATGTGATTTTTTTTCCAGATATCTGTAATAAAAATGGCTAGTACTTGAAATCTACTAATTTTTTGTTATTTGGTCTTTCTCATACTAAGCCATCTTGGAATCACTGAAAATCAGTGTATCCCTTGAGAGCTGCTTTTAGATGAGGGATGAACCTAGCAGGTAGAACTAAAATGTTTAATGATGACAGTGGTGGATCTAGCAAATTAACTGTTTTGAATATTGAAGATCTGTACTGTAAGGAAAGAATAGTTTCCTCTATTTTGGTCTTTATCTGAAGACCAATTTGTAGTTAGAATGGTGTTTTAAATGCATTATATCAAAATATAGGCATTTACTGTAAGCCCCTTAATTGAGAGCTAATTTTTTTAGACTTTCTTATGTGAAATTTATTGGGACATTTCTCATGAATGCAACACAGCCCAACCATGCTATTCTGGTGCAAGTATACTGCAGAGAAAGTCTACTACTCTTCTACCGAGAAATAGAGCTCTCTATTAGTTTTGAGAATTTCTAATGTAAGTCTTCACATGCTTGAATGGTCTGAGTATGAAGTATCTTTTCAAATGTTTCTCTTAGTTACCAATACTGCATACTCTGAACTGATAAAACAAAGAAATTATGTACCTAGAAGTAAGTCTCTCTACTTCTTATACTAGTAGAAGATAATAGTTTGGTCTACAAGGACAGCAAGCATTGCAAATTTAATAGACAGTGTTCATAAAGATTCATTCTAATGTCTTTGAGTATACTGAGAAGGCTTCAAAATAGTGATTTTGAACTAGGATCTTGGTCTTTACTGGCAGTCAGGCTTCCCACATCTCTCAGGTGGAGGTTAGTGACAAGTAGTGTCCCTTCGGGGTCAGTCTTGGGACCAGTGCTCTTCAACATCTTTATCAGCGATATAGACAGTGGGAGATGTGCACCATCAGCAAGTTTGCTGATGACACCAACCTGTGTGGTGCAATTGATGGAATGGAAGGAAGAGATGCCATCCAGAGGGACCTGGACAGGCTTGAGAAGTGGACCTATGAGAACTCATTGAGAGCAGCTCTGCTGAGAAGGACTTGGAGGTCCTGATGCACAAAAAGCTGGGCATGAGCCAGCTATGTGCTCTTGTAGCCCAAAAGGCTAACAGTATCCTGGGCTGCATCAAAAGAGAAGTAGCCAGCAGATAGAGGGAGGTGATCTGACTGTCAGATCTCTACTCTGCTGTTGTGAGGCCTCATCTGGAGTACTGTGTCCAGGCCTTAGGCCCCCAGTATAAGAAAGACACATAGCTATTGAGTACATGCAAAAGACGGCCACGAGGATGATCAGAGGGCTGGAACATTTCTCCTGTGAAGACAAGCTGGGGGAGCTTGGCTTATTCAGCCTGTAGACGTGAATGCTTGAATGCTTCAGGGAGACCCCACTGGGCCCATCCAATACTTGAGGGGAGCTTATAAGCAGGAGGGAGACTAACTAAAAGAGGGGAGATGAAATATAAAATAATCAGATTTTTTTCTTTTCATTTATATTCATAATTCTCTAGGTTTTAATTATCTTTTCATGTGAAAATAATGCACTTTTGCATGTTTGCTATACTAACTCCATAATTGTTTTGACATTTGACATCAGGAGGCTAAATTTTGTACCGATTAAATGAAATTGCAAAGATGTAGATGAAAACATAATGTGAAAGCTTGAGCTGTGAAAGGACATGAACAATCTATGATCATTTTAGTTAATTTAGGTGATAAGTCTGCTTGGTATTGTTATTTATTGCAAAAATGTTGACATTGCATGAAAAGCTTAAGCTATATTGTTAAATGTTCTGCCAAATGGCTGTGTGTTTTTTGCTATAGATGTGGAACATCAAGACAGCTGGCTGATGGAGTGCCTAGTGCATGAGTCTAGACAGTTGAGAAGAAAGGACAGAATTTATGAGATCTCTAGATTTTCCTAGTTTAACTATATTGATTTTGTCCCTGGATGCCACCTGCGAAGTATCAGGGTAATGGGTCTGCATCTTATGGATGAGAATTACAAGAGACTTTATTTGTGTATATGTGCTTGTGCCTAAGAATATGGAACCAAACTGTACAGAAGTATGTACAAGCTACTTTATAGGCTTTAGTTGCAATATTACGTTGCTTGAGATATGCAGAGTGCCTTGGTGAAATTTGATCAGGAGCTGAAAATGGGGAACAATTTTGCCTGCAGATGTGTTGTGACAGGTGACACAGTTAAACAAGTCGCTGCCACGGGCCAACAAACAGCTGCACTGCTGTGGTCCTGTGCCTGTGTTGAGTTTGATTAACTTCAGTGAATCTCTGCCTCAGAACAAGTGTAACTGAATGCACATCTGTTCACTGGAGTAAGACTTCAGTGTTGTTGAGTCTTTTAGTTGGGATGCTTCACTGTATGTCTTTAATTTTGCAGAAGGAAGCACATTTTTCTCAGTTGCATTCAGTAACCATTTTATTATTCCATAAGCTTTATGTAAAAAGTAAAATTCAGAAAAGGGAAACCAAGGCATGACTATCAACTAAACAAAGCCAAAAAACATTCATCACTGTACAAAAGTGTATCTCTATTTCTTTAAATTACTTTTTGTTTCTTTTTACCCCTAATTTCCTACAATCTTAATTGTGTATTTTGTTTTTCTTTGTTTTCTCCAGAAAGCTGTTTTTCAATACACTCAGATAAAGGAACTGTATTCACTCAGAGGTGGGGATTGCAGAGTTACATGAATTGGTTCTGATACTGTGTATGTAAAAAGCATGTTAATCTTTTGAGATTAAATGCAGAGTACATTTTTCTTACATTTAGAGCAAAATTAGATATTGATTTTTTTAAAGGTGAAATATATTCTAAGAATATATCACTAGCATATTATGATTCTTCTCTTTTGTGTTTTAGATGATTTGATATTGATTATAGTTTTTAAATTTAAAAGCTCTCAGATTTGTAAGAGAAATCTCTCTATAATTTATTTTGCAAATTCTTGGTAAAACTGCGTTATCTTAAAGCAAAGCATCCCTCCTTTAAAAAGTCTCTCTCAAACAACGGTATCACTCACTGTAAAATAACTAATTGTGAACTGTTTGGACTGGACTGACCAGTTCAGGGAATCATCAGAGAATTTACAAGCCTGCTCACTTGTAACTTCTCTTTTTCTGGTGGCAGTGTTTCAAATTCTAATCTTGCCCTCATCTGAGCAGATTTAAACGGTTCATGTGGAAAAGGAGCCAGTAAGTTCTGGTTACAAACTAGGTGACACAGTGCTCTGTCTTCCATCTAACCACAGTGATCTGATTCTTCCTTTTTGGGTTTCTATCATTTATGGGATCAAATATATACAAGCTGAGGTTTCCTTGAA
This sequence comes from Numida meleagris, assembly GCF_002078875.1. Classification (NCBI taxonomy): domain Eukaryota; kingdom Metazoa; phylum Chordata; class Aves; order Galliformes; family Numididae; genus Numida; species Numida meleagris. The sequence goes on along the minus strand of NC_034411.1, from coordinate 82,388,236 downwards.
GTAGAATTAGTGAAGACAAGGGAAGACTCTTGAGGAGAACAGCAACAGTTACAGTGCTTCCTATTATTGCGGAGGTTTGTCCTCTTATTTTTCAGAGTGTTTGTAGTTCAGCAATGCTTTCAGCTCTGTCCTTGTAGAACTGATGGTCAAATGTTTCTTTTTTTTTTTCCGTCTGCATTTAATTGTTTGTTGTATTTCTTTCAAATCAAGACCTTGTCAGAATGATGCATTGTTTCTGTCACCTTGATGTGGATTACTGCAACATACTGTACATGGAATTACCCTTGAAGACAATCCTGTTGATCTCATATTGCACCTTTTTTTATTTTTCTTACTGTTTGCTACTGCATATATTTCAGGCTAGAGCAAAGGTTTCTTTCCTGTCTACTGGTAGATTAATGGAGGTCAACTGAGACCACAGAAGGCGTTCTTAAAGTAGAGAAGACGGGGAACTTCCATGTATAGTTTGAGCGGAGGGACTCTAAATTTGAGAACTTTTTAAGGATGTCAAATGGTGATGAACTTTCTGTGAGGGCAACTTTTGTTACATGAAAGTTGCAGAGGTGGATAGGACCTAATCTTCCTTGCGTTTTATTTAACAGTGTTAAATACCAGGCGTTAAATTTGAAGACAGGCCCTTGCATGTCTGGCATTCATAAATAAACCAAGGAAATCAATAAGTAACTTCTGTAACTGCCAGCCTTTTAACTCCCTTGTCAGAGGCCAAGAACTGAATGAACAAGAAAATTAAAAGGGTTTTCCCTGACAGAAAAGTAGTGTTTCTTCCAGATTAAAGCTGAGGCCACTGAGCGTATGGTTAAGCTCCTTTTTTCCTGTGTTACCACAGTTGGTCTAAATATAGCAGTCTGGAGTTTTTTGGTTTTAACACTGTGGAGTGGGACTGAGGGTATGTATACAATAATTGTGGAGGAATGGTGACAGCAAGGAAGCTGTACTTGTGCTCCCTTGGACCTAGCTAACACAGGTCACGATGGAGAGAGGGCTGGATCCGACTGACACACAGTACTGCCTGGTTTCCCTCCCTCATGGCAGCTACAGAAAGGAGGAACTGGATGTATAGTGGCAGCCTCCTGTGGGGTTTTCTCTCACAGAATGGGATGTCTGTGTCTGAACGTGGGTGTCTGCTACTACCTGAGAAGTCCAGTGGTACCCTCCTTGCTTTGACCCAGGCCCCACGTGGTGTTTAAGACTGCTTTTGACACTTACTAAGCTTTTGCATCCCATCTTTGATTCCCTGCTCTACTGAGGGCAAGGCCTTCTTAACCTGAATGTATATGTAGGAATAGAAGGTTAGGAAGCTGGTTACTGTTTTAAATCACAGGGAATTCAGGAGCAGGCTGTGGTTTTGGTAGCTGCCTGGCAGTAGGTTTCCTCAGGCACATAATGGGTAGGTACTTCTTCAATCTGGAGGCTGCCCTTGGGTTAGTAAAACTGAGTTACATCGATATAATCTGTATTTTATTTTTATCTTTTTAATTCTGAGTCTCATCGTAGCTAAGGTTTTAAATGTCCTCACTGGATTAATGAGAAAAGACTGCGAAATAGTTGGTATTTTGCACTGGGTTGGCAAGTCTATTTGCTAGAAAAAAATTACGGTTGCTTAGTTGCCGCAGGAGAGGAAGAATGAGGAAAGGAGAACATGGGAGTGCAGATTGTGGCCTTGTGAGGCACAGCAGTAATGGGGAAACTATGCAGCAAGTGAGTGAGAAACTATAAGAAAACATGTGTCACTTAAGACTCAGAAGTTTGAACTCAGGGGGTGTATAGGCAGGTCTGAGGGATCAAACAGGAAGAATATATGACAGAAGAGAGATAGGAAGGGAAGGCTGGAATTAGCTAGGATGGAAGCCTGAAAGTGGGCAGTGAGTGATGCAGATGCCTGTTTGTCTAGTACAGAGCCAGCATAAAAAGCACTTCTGCACACTGAGGATTAGGTAATGAAAAGTGATGGATTTTCTGGTAACAGACCTGAGACCTGCATGTTTATGTGTCCATTTCATTTTGGACTTGAACTGTAAATAGTTAAGCACGCAAATCAGGAGAAAGTGAACATCTAGTTTCAGTGTGGAAATAAATGAATTAAATGGCAAGTAGAAAATGAAATGATTGAGAAATGCTCACTGTGTCAGCCAGTCTCATGATTGTGAAGAGAGGAGCCTGAGCCATTTGGTTCAGAAGCTCGGGTTTGGCAGTGACACTTCCCTGTCTCTGCTAGGTTGGATAGCGAAGTGAGGGCATCCCAAAACACAGGGGTGCTTGACCAGGAATGGAGCTGGACCTCTCAGTCCGTTAGAATTTGATGTTCCTGGAAACTCAGTTTTTTATAGTTTTGCATAACTATTCTTGGCCTGCCTCTAAACTTCTCATTGGAATGTGGGTCTGTGTAAGAGATCTGGGCTGGTGTGACAAGGAGGAGGGTAGTGAGGTCTCAAGTTTGTAGCAGAGGACTTGGAAACTCAGCCCAGACAAAGTTCGTAAATCTGATAGTAGTAAATCCAAATTGCTGTTTTTCAAAGCAATTTGCTGCATTAACTCAGTCTTAGAATTTTTGGGCCTTCGTGATTTTGAATTTTTGTAATTTGCTTTAGTTGTGTTATTCCTATGAAGACTGCTGTTTCTGGTTATGAAAGAGCCCCTCCTGTCACGGGAGGGTTGTGGAAAGGCTCCACACCAGTTTACTTTCCTAATGGTGTAAGCAAACAAAAGGGAGATGAGAAATGAAGAACACGAGTAGGTCAGCTGTAAGACAGAACTACATATTATGTTAGTCTCAAAGTTTATAGGCAGGGTGCCATGCGCCTGTGTCTGTCCAGCCTTGTCATCTCCAGCCTGACATATTGGAGGTTCAGTGCATGTACAGATTAATCTGTGCAGGCACAGTGCCTGAGGGAATAGCGTGTTTGTGTGCTTCTGTTTTTAATTAAAGGTGGCATCCCTGCTTTTTGGGTGGGTAAAGAATTGAGTTAAGAGGGATCAGCTGAATTGAAAGAAAAAGGAGTAAAGGAAGTTGAAGTTTGAAGAGAGGGTGCAAGTACAGCTGGAAGATTAAGCAGGTGAGGAGAAAGAACACTGGGGACAAATAGATTACTGTGCAGCAGAGAGTTTAATCAAAACTGTAGGGAGTGCTCAGAATATCTAAAGGTCCCAGCTTTGCTGAATCAGCAGCTGCTCTTGGCCAGGGAATCTCTCTGGTACTTTTCTGTAGTTTTTCTCCACTACCACTCTGCGGTGGGCAAGGATAATGCTTCAGTTTTCAGACTGTGTGTGGAGATCTTCCTAGAATGTGTGTATTATGCATATGATTATGCCCTCCTCTGTGTGTGTCTGTGTAATAGTAAGAATAACTGGCTCATGCAAGCAACTGGTTAGTTGCTTTGCAGTAGGTATAGGTGCTCAATTTTAACCAATAATGGCTGAGGCACAAGAGAGTATGGAGACAAACAAAGAGCTCTCTGCAGAGGAGCCTGAAGTAGGACCCATAGAGGGGCATTTACACCGGGTTCTTTATTACCCTTTTTCTTAAGGTACAAGAACTACTTTGCCTGTAGTACAAACTTTACATGATCTAGAGACTCAGCAATGCTGTGGTTAACACAGAACTAAACCTTGACTCTCTTGGGCTGCTCTAGCTCTTTCTTTTCTAGATGTTGTAGAAAGTATAAGTTTTCCAAATCAGATAAGCAGTAGTGTCATGATGTACCTTGTCATACAAAAGAAGCAAAAAATGTATGGATGCTATACATTTGGGAAGAGTGACTGCAGTAATCTTGGACTAAGCTCAGTTTGACTGATTTGGATAGCCATAAAGGTAGAAGGATGTGGACTTCAATACGGAACAGTATCTGTCCCAGAGCGATAGTTAAGGGATGCACAACAAAATCTCAAACTGCAGTGTATACAGTCATGTCTTCACAGCTATATAAGCACATGTAATTGTTTAGAAACTGCTGATGACTGCAAGTGTAGACAGAAAGAAGCAGCAGCCAAAAAAAACCCCCACACTTTCAAATGTATGACATTCATTTGCCAAAGAAAAGGTAAAAAATAAAAAATAAAAAAGTAAGTAGGAGAGAGAGCCACAAGTAAGTAGACCTGCAAGGGAAAAGGGCTGTGGTATCCTGGCAGTCCTGGGATTGTTAGAAGGAAGGAGGCCATACTGGTTTTCCCAGCAGGGCACTGCAGTCGGTCCTTTTCTTGTCCATCTGATTTCTAGGGAGCAAGTTCAGATGGGTATTTCAGATCTAAGATATGCTGTAATTTGAGTTTGACAGTTCTGTATTTCTTCAGTGAATTTCAGAATAAGCACATGAATAGAAGCAAAATGATAATATCAGCTATTTGGTTTATCAGTGATACCTTACTTCTGTGCCGAGGTGTGTCTGCTAATTTGGAAATTTGCAGTTTCAGGCAATCAGGATAGAGGGATGACTGCTTTTGCCTGAACCAGCCACATCATTGTCCTCTCTTAAACTAAGACAGGGGAGGTTTAGGTTAGATATTAGGAGTTTTTCACACAGATGGTGGTGAAGCGCTGGAACAGGTTGCCCAAGGAGGTTGTGGATGCCCCGTCCCTGGAGGCATTCAAGGCCAGGCTGGATGTGGCTCTGGGCAGCCTGGTCTGGTGGTTGGCAACCCTGCACTCAGCAAGGGGGTTGAAACTAGGTGATCATTATGGTCCTTTTCAACCCAGGCCATTCTATGATTCTATGATTCTGCCTATTGTTGCATGGTGCTGTGACAGATATCACAATAGATGCTGTGGTAGGTATCGCAGTCACAGCTCATAGGTCCTAGTGGCCATCTTTCACAAGAGCAAGGTCATGAATGCTACTAATAGTCTGGAAACATTTATTTTCAATTAAAATAAAATGCCTGAAAAGTACCACCCTTTCATACTGAGTTGTTTAATCACAATTTAGATGCAATACCCAGAGCATGTGCTGGAGTCAAGCAGTTTTGGAGACATCTCTTTAAGATGAGGTGGTGATTAACTTACAGGTCTTTGGTGATTTTGGCTGAACTTTGAGGGTAGAGGTTTGCTAGAAATGCTAACTGTGATGGAAGCTTACTAATTCAGCTGCTTGCTTGCTAGAAATTACAATCAGAGTATCTGATTTTTTTCAAAGTTGCACTGAGTTGCCATGATGCTCAGTCTAACTGTAGCCAGGAGTCTTGTGATGAGCGTCCGCAGTAATTATCAGTCATTGTCATACAGAAAATTGTTCTGCCAGTGCTACTCTGAGATCTGTACTTCTTGATTTCACTTTAAGAAAGAATCAGACAAAATGCTAAGTTATTGGATAGAGGCTTAGAATCATAGAATGGTTTGGGTTGGAAGGGACCTTTAAGATCACCTAGTTCCAACCCCCCCTACTATAGGCAGGGACACCTCCCTCTAGACCAGGTTGCTTAAAGCCCCATCCAGCCTGGCCTTGAATGCTTCCAGGGAGGGGCATCCACAGCCTCGCTGGGCAACCTGTTCCAGTGTCTCACCGTCCTCGCACTAAAGAATTTCTTCCTATTATCTAGTCTAAATCTACCCTCTTCCAGTTTAAAACCATTTCCTTTCCCCTTGTCCTGTCACTACCTGCCCTTATGAAAAGCCCCTCCTTAGCTTTCCTGTAGGCCCCCTTCAGGTACTGGAAGGCCGCTATAAGGTCCGCCCGCAGCCTTCTCTTCTCAGCCTGTCCTTACAGAGGAGGTGCTCCAGCCCTCTGATCATCTTCGTGGCCCTCCTTTGGACCTGCTCCAACAACTCTGTGTCCTTCTTTTGTTGGGGGGCCCCAGAACTGGATGCAGTACTCCAGGTGGGGTCTCACAAGAGCAGATGGAGGGGCAGAGTCCCCTCCCTCGACCTGCTGGTCATATTTCTCTTGATGCAACCCAGGGTATGGTTGGCCTTCTGGGCTGCAAGCGCACATTGCTGGCTCATGTTGAGTCATCAGCTGACATCCCCAAATCCTTCTCCTCAGGGCTGTTCTCCAGCCATTCTCCATCCAATCTGTATCTGTGCTTGGGATTGCCCCGAACAAGACTTGAGATGCAATTAACTTTTGTGTGCCCCTGCTCTGGAGAAGTTTAAATTTGCCTTTACTTCAGTTCTGTATTTGTGGTTTTCTCTTCCCTTCTGTTGTCCATCTTTTTTCCTTAGCTTGGTTTTTTTTTGTCTCACTGACACTACTCGTTTCCTGAGCGTTTGGAGAATCTCCAGACTTTCCTCCAGTGAAGCTGTGGTGTCCCTGGAGGTCTTGGGGCATGTTGCTGCAAGACAAAGTGATAATAATAAATCCAGATAACCAACGTGTTATTTGGATTAATAGAGAGCTGCCTGATTTGGATCAGAATCTGGCTTCATTGACATTTGGCTTTGACTTCACTCTGTCTATCGACATTTTATCTGTGTTTAGGGTTCCGTTATAGGGGTCACTGGCTGCTGGGAAGCTGAACCTCATCCTTTGTTGAAGGTGATAATTTCCCAAGGATCAGATATGAATACAAATCATTCTGGCAAAGGAGGATATGAAAGTATTACATAGGATACATAGTGCAAGGAATAACTATTTGATGATGTTAGCTTAACAGCAAGTTAAACACTTTGTGCTCACAAGAAAGTATTTGTTGCTCTCAAACTTGGAAATTTGATGTAGTTAATTTGGTTGGGTAATGCACCATCTGTGTAAGCGTAACTTTGTCATTTACTAAAACATTGTTGAGAATACACCTGAATCGCCTCGCTTGTTTTTTTTTCTTTTCTGTCCAAAATTCGCTGTCCAGATAGGTGATGGATCCAAACGCTGACTAATTGAGCAGCTCTTTGCCAGAACCACATCAGACTGTTGCAGTCTCCAGGTTCGAATAGAGAAACACAGAGCCCATTGTTTGGATTTGATGTGCGTGCTCCCTGCATGTTGTGACTGCAATAAAGATTTGAAACACTTAACGACCAACATTTCTTTGTGTGTTGAAATTTCATGCTTTGGTGTTTGATGACAGCAAACATTGTTCCCTGCATGAAGAGGGAGTGTGTTTAACAAAACTGTATTTGCATAAAAATGCATTCCATGAGTAGAGGAGAGTGAATAGGATGTTCAAACTTCACCTGGTCTTATTTCCTTACAAGTGGACCTAATATCAGAGCTGTTAACCCATAAAATGTCATAGCTGTATTTCCCCCGGGGCATTTTTGCAATTGTTGAAAAAACTGTTTGTAGCTTATTCCAGTCTCCCTTCCAAAATTCTCTCCCTCAGCACCTGTTTTTACATATTTTGGATGTCATTTCATTCTTAAGTGATTTTTAAAACATTTAAAAAAATGTTGAAGGGAATTTTGCAAACCCTACTTGTCAGACTTTTATATAAACAAATGTAATCAATACACAGAAGGGAGTTATTTTAATCTTTTTTTTTAGCCAACATAGGATCCACATATAACACTAAGAATAAATTGAGCTCCAACTTCAACAAAAGGGATTTTAAAAATCCCATTTACATCTTCTGATATTTTTCTCTATTGTTTTAGTTCATTTAAAAACGGAAACCAAGGCCACACTTCTCCATGAGGCGTTTAATACGAAAATCTTTCTTGTCTGCTTGCAAAGGAAATCTAAAATAGTTCTTCAAAGGGGCCTTCTGAATTTTATAATATTCTTTTTCTGGGGGCTCTGTGTCTTAATGTAAAGCTGCATTTAAATCATGTTCTTGCTAATGTAGAATTCAAATGATATTGGAATGAAAAGTTTTGCTGCTTCCTAGACCTTATTTGGCCCTTAATTAGACAGTATAAACCTTGGCTTAGTGTATAATAAAGCGCAAAGAAAAGAACTCCAAAATATAATTTTATCTGCAGGAGAGCTAGTTTTCTGTGCCCTGAAGTCCAGGATGCTACTGGAAAATCTAATGGCTGTTTTAGAGGCCACAGATCATAAGGAGCAGTAAGCTTTCAGTATTTAAAAAGTGGCTCCTAAAAAACCTCTTTCCTTCTAGCCGTGGGTTCTGCAGATACCAAGGGATTTTCATCATTTCTTTTCCTGTTTAATCTGAAGGGGAAGGGCATGCTACTGATTAACAAATATACACGCAATTACACATTGCTGAGTGTGTGTGTGTACACACTGATGGTATTTTGAAAACAATGGCAGTTTGTGACAAACTGTTTTGTTCTAAAGGTAAAAAACTTGGGTTCCTCAGAGTTTCTCAAAGTAGCTCCGTAACTACCCCAGCTTTTAGAAGAGGTTATTCAGCAGTGGCCGGAGAAATTAATGCCCAGAAGAACAGAAACATGTGTGGAAGAGTAGTAGAACTGTTCCTTAAGCTAAATATTTCAGCCATGAGAAAAATGGCAGTTTGTGAATCTGGAAAATATACTTTTACAGTGCCACTGCCCTGATCGTCCAGTCTTGATTTTTGCCGCTCACAATTTAATTTTCCCTCTGCCTTTACTCTGCAATGAAAATGGAGCACTGGGTGTATTCTGATGGCTTATTAGGTGTGGAGATCTCAGTAGAAATGAAATATCTGAAATGTTAGAGAACGCTAGAATTTAATTTTATTTATTTATTTTAAAGCACAGCGTGGTGCTTTCTGATTGTAATTATTGATCTCTTAGTTTCCAGTGGTTTGTGGTGGTGCACGTTTGTGTAAGTTTTTACAGGTGCAAATTTGTCTTTTCAAATGCATTCTGCAGCAGCTAATGTGGGGTTTCCTGCAGTGAGTAACATAACATAGGTGGGTGGTTGGTGTATTGGAAATTTGTACTAGAAGAAGGAAAATTGGGTTTTGTAATCTCCTACTCACTTGTTCCATTATTGTTTACATACATTTTTACAAGTGTAAGAGGCAGAGATAAGACTGGTTGATGCTGTGCTGAGGGGATGGAGAATGTTGTAGGAACTGTTTGGGCCCTTTAGTAATTCCTGTCCAGATTTTTTTTTTCTTATATTGGACTATTTTAAGTTGAAAATTTAAAGAAATACATGTTTTAATTGATTCTAGATGAACTGTTCTGAAAGTCCTTCATTATTTGCTCAATATTTTTAGTGTGCTTTTTTGTTCATAGATTCTCTGTGTTTTCTGATTGATTCAGCATGAAATTTTCCTTTAAGCAGCATGTACTATACACACAGGAGAGTCTGCTTTCTTCCAGAAGGCCCAGCAAGGAGGGCACTTGCTACCACAGACATGTTTGGTGGAGCCCTACTTCAGCAACGTGTCTTGGTAACACCTATTTGTGGGAACAGAGGGATGTGAAAAACGGTCTTTACATGTTGTTTAAATGTCCTATAAAGCATTTTTTTTCTGTGTTTATATCAAATATAGCTAGGAACATTGTATTCTTGATTGTTGCTGACACAGAAACATGCCATGCTGCTCTTGCTTCACATCCATCCTGTCTTCTGCCTGTCCATGTCCTCTCTGTGCACTCATTCTTCCCCATTCACTCCATTTCCAAGTCATGTTCTCTTTCCTTCAGAGCTTAAGCACACCTGGCCTTCCTTTACTTCCTGACAATTTCTGCTTGTATTTGTACTGTCCCAGCTGCCCTGAGGACCTGTCCATGCTGTTGTTTGTGAGATGCCTCGCCTTCCTCGTCCATATTCAACCTTTGACCTAAACTAGCAGCCACCCCTGCTATATCCATTGTAGTAGCATCCATCATTCTCTTCTAACTGTGTGCAAATAAAACAGCTGTGTCTTTGTATTCTTTAAAATATCCCCTTTCTAAAGATGCTAAAAAGTATTGTGTTTTGATGAGGTTAACAAAACAAAGCCCATGTGGAACTTGTAAGCCAACCTTTAATGAAATAATAATCCAGAAAGCTTAGAAATGCTTTGAATAGTTATGTCAGGATAACATGTGAGTTTTGTTTAGATCAGGTCCTTGTGTTTGTTCAATCTGTGTTCAGAACACAAACTGCTTTCTTTTTGTGGGGAGCTTAATTTAAAATAACTGCTGACTGATAGCAGACCCATGAGCTTTTTCACTACTAGAGAAATGATAGTTAAGGCCCGATGGCTGCTGTTCCTCTCAGTCACTTTATATTCCTTGTCATAAAAGTGCTTGGTGTAGGAGAGATTGGGCATAGCTCAGTATTTCAGTTCTGTACAGCAGACAGAGCTTTTTAAAGTCTGTTCTTATGTCTTTGAAGTTGCACTGTTTTTGTTTTGTTTCCTTTCTGAATTCTACACAAATTGAACTCAGAGTGTGTGTAAATAATGTACATTATAATTTGGTGGAATTAATCCCAACAATCACGGAATCATAGGGGTTGAAAGAGACCACTGGAGATCATCGAGATCAACCCCACTGCTAAAGCAGGTTCCCTACAGTAGGTTGCACAGTAGGGTGTCCAGATGGGTCTTGAATATCCCCATAGAAGGAGACTCCAAAATGTCTCTGGGCAGCCTGTTCTAGTGCTCTGTCACCCTCACAGTAAAGAAGATGTGTCTCATGTTTGTATGGAGCTTCCTGTGTTACGCTTTGTGTCAATTGCATGTCTGTTTGACAAAACAAAAACGAAGAGTGCCCTGATATACAGTTCTAGAAGTAATCCTGTGTATTTATGTAGGTTTTCTATGCTGTGATTGGTAAGACATGACTTTTTTCAGGTCTAAAGTGCATGGTCCCACGCTGGATCATCAGAAGTGACTGCATTCACTTCCCCAGACCCATCTGCCTCTGCCAAGGAATAGTGTTAGGATAAAGAGAGTTCACAGATAAATCTAAATAGAAAAAAAATAAATCTGTTTTTTTCTTCATCTTCTCACCTAAACCCTTGCTTTCATTTATTTATTAACTGAGAGCAGTGTTTTATGTTAACACAGACGGGAAACCTGTGTGAAACTTGTCAGCATAGTGTTCTGCTTCTTCAAAGCTGGCAAGTCAAAACAGCAGTAGCGAATGCAGGGTTATTTGCAATAAGCTTCAAGAACTAGGGGAGTAACCACTGCCAAGATAGGGCATGAGGGTTGCTGTCTTCTGAGGAGAGAATTATCTCTGATGGTATATTGATGAATGCCTTACTCACCAGATGCAAGTAGTGATGCTCCTATGTTCCCAGGGTACCAGTGTGCTATTGGAATCACTTAGGCAAGTAGTTTTGTGTAGAATCAGTCTTTCAAGATTTTGTTCGTCAGGCCCTATTAAAGAAGCAGTTTTCTTCACAAATGAAGATGACGAAAATAATAAAGATTTAAGCTATCTCCATAGTACGTACATGGTCTTGTGTACATATAATGACGTATCTCCCCATCAGTAACTGCTAAGAAACACACAGCATGTGTTCAACCAGGCAGGAGAAAGAGTTTTCACAGCTTTTCACTAAATTCCACTCAAGCATTATGAGTGGTCAGCTGTAGTAGTGTAACTGTGAGAATTCAAACATTACCAAAAAATACCTAGAATTAAATGTCAGATATTTTCAAAATCGAGATGTTTCACAGATTTTAAGTTAAGCTGTAACCATAGTTAAACTAAATTTTCAGTTGTTTAGGAAAGGATTGCAGACGGAGCTGCATAGTTAATCTTTCCCTTCTGATGTTCTTAGCAACATATATGGAGATTCTAGAGCCTTCCATTTTAATGAAAACTGGTGGAGACTGAAATTTCTCAAGAGCTCTTGGGACATGGTATTGTGTAAGGAAAGAAACGGAATGTTAGTAAGAGTTGCTATTTGTTTTGGCTTGTTTTAAAGAGCTCTCTGTTGGATTAAATTTATTAACTGTATTTCTTTTCTCTGAAAAATGTAATACTGAATAAACAGTGGAAGTTTACCCTGTAATATATTATGACAAATACAAAGTGTGGTATGTTTAGTGTGATACTCTCCACAGAATTTCATGGTGAAATCTTTGCTCCCTTTGACTTCAGGGCAGATGCAGTGTTTCTGATAGAGGTTTGAAATGCTGAATGTGTTGAATATCCCTGCTGCTACTGGCATGATAATATGGTATCTAAGTGTCTACTATCTTTGCAGCAGTCATGGTTGCTGTACTTTGCAAACAAGTAGATACGGTTGTCTTTTCCTCGTCTTTCTTTTTTCAAGAACTTAGTGCCAGTGCTCATTCAGCCACCTAGATCCTTGTAAAATCATAAAATTGTGTTGGTATGTGAGAGAAGGCTGAATACTTGCTCTGTTGTGTTACTTAGAACACGTAGACTATAAGGAGTGAGACACACTCTGTGGTCAGTACCACAGTTTGTGTGCTCACTACTGTTTCTTGGGATGCAGCCACAAAATGGAAAAAAATAGTATTAGAGAGTGACTGAAATGGTATCTTTAGAAATTTTCTCAAACAGAAAATTTTCCTTCAGTTTCCCCTCTGGCAAAAAGAAAACAAATAAACAAACCAATCAACAAATGAAAAAGAAAACAACAAACCAACCAAATAATTCTGCATGCTTCAAAATGTTTGTTGGTTAGGGAGTATAACTTACCCAGTCCAGCTCCGTAGCATGCCTTAACTACTGAGCTATGAAGGTAATTTGGTAATGTCAAACACACTGAGGTAGTAACTGAACCATCTGTGGGGAGAATGTATTGAAATACTCTGATCCTGATGGCTAGGGCACTTCTATGAAAACCTGTAACCTTGCAAACTTGAATCCAAAGGAAGTTTTTTGAAGGAAAAAAATTACATCACAGGTACTGATCATGACCTTACTGGTCATTTATAGGGTCTTTCTGTGGTATGTTTAAGTGTGTTTTATATGAGAGTGTATATCTATGTGAATTTATGTGTGTATGTACCTGTGTACTTTTTATTAGTCAGGTCAGAAATGTGTGTAAAATTGAGACTTTTGTTGAGATACTGTGGTGCACAGAAGAAAATCTGCATACAAAAGGGAAGGGAAATTAGTAAAGTTGACATCAGTATTGTACCTATACAGTTCTGGGATGCTCCAGTCATTGCAGTCAACCTTATGGATGTGCTATGAGCAGTCAGAACTACAGAGATTTTGTCTTCAGCTGCCACCACCCTGAGTCTGCATTGCCATGTTCTGAGGATTTTACCTCTTAACAAGGGAGATGTGTGTTGGAACACCAGAACACAAGCAGTTAAATGTGCACAAAACCAAATCCTCTGCCTGCAATTCCCTGTCTTTGCTTCATGAAAGAATGCTTATCTTTGTGGTACCGTGGATTTTACTATCCCTTTACATTTCTCTGGCACGCAGAAGTGGAGGTTGCTGTTTTGACTTGCTAGTGAACATACCACCATGGGAAGTATGTTTTGATTTTTTTTTTATTCTGAATGATATCTTCTTACAGCACACTGTGGAAGGGGAAAATAGGAAGCACAAACTTCTTTGTGGGAAATTAAAAGAGACAGAGCAATACTGGTGTGTTTTTGTGGCCACCACAATATGTGGCTTTTTCTCCCTTTTCCAGTTGAGTAGTCTCAACTACAGCCATCTGCAGCGAGTGTGCTCTAGAGTGCTTTTCCTGTCAGGTGCTGTAAGATCTATCCAAGCGTACCTGGAGATGTGGTGGTATGAACGCCTTACTTGTACGCTGTGGGTCTGGTGTGACTCCACCTGTGCCTTCCAGCCATGCATGAAGCTGTGCAGCTGCAGGTCTGCTGTGTTCAGACTTTGAGTCTTTTCTTGTGAATGCAGCCTGGGACTGGGCATTGTAGCTACTTTCAATATGAGGTGGACAAAGATCTGTGCAAGTTGTACCCTCTTAGCAAAAAAAAAATAGAACTCCTCTTTAGAAAAAATTGGCACCTGAATGCTTTGAGATCCCTGGATGAAAGGTGCTGAGAAAGTGTGAAGTATTGCTATTGGGAGATCAAATAATGGTTTCTTTATGTGCAAACTTGTTAATTCCGTTATTTTCTGCAAGGTAAATGGCTCTATGTGCCTTCAAGCAATCTTAATTCAATGAAGTAATGACTTTCAGTGATTGAAGAACTAATCAACTCCACCTGCCACTTCTCATCCTTTACTGTATGAATGATGAGCCCGTAGGTACATTTCTCTCTGTCCATCTGCACACTGTGGTCCCCTAGAAGCATGGAACCTCAAAGTACAATCAGACTGCATGTGTTTGCACATATGAAGACCACAAGTCAGGTAGGGATAGAAAATGGGGTAAGGATCATTTTGTCATTGATTTAAATCATGCAGGAAGGAGTAAATCAGAGAACAGTTTTTTTTTTTTAATAATTTAATAAGACATAGAACGAGCACCAGATACTTTTTTTTGGGCTAGGGTAATAGAAAATTGAGTGGCATTAATCCATATCAAAACTTGGAGAGGATCTACAAGAACTGAGTGATCTGACCTTTCCAAGAAGAGATCCCAAGAGCTCAGGAATTGCTTCTGTGTAAGAATCTGTTTTGTTCCCAAAAACAACCTTGTTTTATCCAGTAGCATACTTATCTGCACAAGTACATCTCTTTGCATCCCTACCACATGCATGCGATCCTTTGAGTAAACAACAAACAAACAAAAAATCCAGAAACAAAACAACTGCAGTCATTTAGAACAATAGTTTTGTTTCAAACCAGCCTTTTTTTTTCCTCTGAGAATCTTCTTTCTATGTCTTTTTGCCATTGAAGAAATCAAAATACATCCTTGCACGTACCATCACTGCTACTGAGGGTTTAGGAGCTGCATTCCGATAGTATCCCCCCCCTTGGTATACTTAATGACAGAATAGTCAAAATGCTTGAAATACAAGCGTGGAAGGGGAAAACAACCTTTGTCAGAGCAAAAGCAAATCAAACTATAGCAAAACTTGCATAAAATTGGCTGTCCTCTTCCAATTCAAAATTGCAAAGCTCTTATCTGTGTTTTCTATGTTTGATATTTCATCAGTGATATATGTTACAATTTTTAAAAGGAAAAAAATTGAGAATTTTTTTCTTTAACTGACTTAATTGATTAAATGACATTTTAAAAATATTATCCAAAAGTTTCAATTCCAATCCCGATTTTTGAGCCCATCCTAGCTGGCATGAAATACATGTATATAAAATGTAAAACTCCCATATGTTTATTCTACATGTAACTTATTCTGCATCTACATACATCAGATCTGTCCAGCCAGTGATTATTCTACATGCCAGTGTGGATTTAATTTCTTTAACTTATTTTACACTTTCTGAGGTTTTTGGTTATCTTTGTTTGCATTTGTTATATTGAAATATGAGTTGAATGTATGGTAAAGTGAGGGAAAGCAGGGTTAAGCCTTAATGAATAACTCTTGGTAAATATAGGTTGGCACCAGAAGAGTCATTTTAAACCACAGAATTTTATGTCTCTCACAACAACTGAGTGGAATATTTTCATTTGTCTCCATATTCCCCTCTGAACTCAGTCACTGCAAACAGTAGAAATACCAAAAACTCCTGTGCTGGGTTCTGATACGCTCTTGCCAGTGTAGTCTACTGGAGGATGATGCATTCTGATCATGTAAGAACCATGGTGGCAATTTGACAAT
Organism: Numida meleagris; assembly: GCF_002078875.1. Lineage (NCBI taxonomy): Eukaryota > Metazoa > Chordata > Aves > Galliformes > Numididae > Numida > Numida meleagris. Next base: position 82,372,768 of record NC_034411.1, on the reverse strand, counting down.
CTTGGAATACTATTTTTTAGCAAATATTATAAGTGTTATAGAAATATTTTCATGCAATATTAACATTATTGTAACACCAGTATAGAAGCATAAATTACCAGATGAGTCAGAATTATGGCCCTTTTCCTGCTGTGTGTAGGCAGACCTCTGCATCTGCGCTCATTACAGGTTTGGGACCTAAATGTATTAGATGTGTACTGGTGGAAAATGAGCCTACAAGGTATTTTAATAGAAGGAATAGATTGCTCTTGGTTGTGAAGAAGAAAACTCCTCAAAAGACAGGAATGTTCTTGTGTTTCAGTTTTAAAAGACAAGTATGTTAACATGGAAATGACTCTTGAAATTCTTTTAAGATTAATGAAAAAAAACTAAAAAAAAAAAGTAATGCAGCTCACATCGGTGTCTTAAAAGAAAATTGGAGGTGTATTTAAATTATCTTCAAAATATTGCAGAATAGATTTGCGTAAGTGGGCTGTGGTTGTGGTCCAGTACTTAAGTCTGTAAAGTATATTTGTAGGTAATGTACTAAGATATGTATAATACAGGATTGTAATATTATTAACTCTTTATGACAGCAGTTTTTGCAAAGTCATAACTGTAATTTCATTGTCTGCCTCTTCTCAGGGGAACTCTGAAAATACTCTCTAATAGGCATCTGTCATTTCATCTGACACCTTTCCTCAAACAGAAGCCTGTAGGTTATTGACAAAGACATCCTGTTGTTGGGATCCTGAGATTTGTCTTCATTTTTAGGTACTTCAAAGATTTCTGTCTGCAGCACTGCTTTATTTAGATTTCTGCCTCTATGATAGTAGTATGTGCAATGTCTGTTATCTGGATTGAATTGTATAGTAGGCTGAATTAAAGTGGTAACAACAGTACCTATTTCAGAAAAACAAAGTTGTGATTTTTCCCAGAAAGGTGGAAAATACATGAGAAAAACATCAAAGGCAAAAGAGGTAAAGTAGAAATGAAATTAAGTTTTTCTCAGCAGAAGCTGCTCAAGTGGACCCTGTCTCTATTACAAGAAATGGCCATATTGTAGGCAGTAGAAATAACAATTTATTTTGTCCAGTGTAAATAAAAATGTGGTGATTCCCACCTTTCTCTGAACTGCCTCATGTTCTTTCTTACTCAGTGGTGTTGTGTTAGTTCTTCCTCCCATGTCTGGGTTGCTCTGGGTGAAGTGAAGAGTGGCTTCTCTTTCTGTTTTCCCTTTGCTGTCACCTCTGGGCAGGATAAAAAAAAAATCCCACTCGAGTCTTTTCAGAGCCACTGAAAGTTTGGCTTTTGTGTGTATTCCTTACCAAAGGCATATCCCGAGGGTCAGCTGGATGCTACAGTTTCCAAATTAATATTCAGCGCAGTTTTACAGATCCATGCTTCTTCCTTCATTTTTATTAATCAGTTTAGGAAAACATGATTAATTCTGCTTGTTTGTGAGAATATAAATCAACTCCTCCCCCTTTTTGTTCTTCTCGGGTGTTCTCTGAAATGTGTGGTTCTTGTGAGATGCTAATTTCTATCTCTTGAACTGATTTTCATTTAGTTAATACTGTTACGTTCCATGTAACTCCTTCCTTCATTGGAAGTGTGATATTCATTGTGAGCTTTTTCTTGGCTTCATAAAAAGTTTCAACTTAAGTATCAAAAAAGGTAGTACATGGAAAATATTGTGATAGTCTTACAATTCAAGGTATGTTGTCAGGTTTCTTTAGCGACCACACACAATATACGAGCAACATATATAATTAACTTGGCACAGGTGGGAAGGAGAGGGAAATTGTCTCCATTACCTTTCTTGTTCAGCTTTGGAGTTTCATGCTCTTGCGTTAAATGCTCATGAGATTACAGACTGTGAGTGGGATCTGTATGGCAAAATGTAGACGTCTACATTGGAGTTAGTCACCCAAGGCTCCCTGTGTGTGGGGAATGGAGAGAAACAGGACAGATGAGTCACACCCCTGAAAAACCTATTTTTTACCATTATGCTAAGATGAAATGACTCACAGCCTGGAAGTCCCTGTTTGGCTAGTAAGTGAGATTGGGGTAAGAGCTGCAAGGTGGTGAGTTCATTCCACACCCCTAAAGCTGGATGATGAACATGGAAGTTTGACTCTGGTGTGTGCTTATGTGCTCACGGGCATGTGGATTTTTATTGTGCTGCGTGAGCTTCGAGTTACTAGAAAAAAGCCCAGTGTGTTTCCACATAGAAATTCATTGAAGAACTAAAGACAAGTTCAGGTTTCCACATGTGAGAAGTCAGAAATCAAGGAACATGTAAGTAGAATTATCACGTTTCACCAATATATTACCAAAAGGCAATATATGTCAGCAAACTAAAAAACATACTATGTATGTTCTCAAAACTTAAGCAGCATGTCAAATTACTAACTGAGCGATAGGTTACATTATGATAAGTTTGCTTAGTCAGCCTTTGAAAACTGTACATCCTGTGTACTTATGGAAATGTGCAGGTGCTTTGCTGTTGACGCAGAGCTGTGAGCTCCTGGTGTAAATCAGAGTTAGTCTTGTGTGTGCGTGTGTAAGCCATGCAATACATATCCCTCAAATTGTCTCATTTCCTGCCAAGTCACAGTCAATACAGGAGGCACATTGCTTTCTCAGTCCTTTTGAAACTGGACAGTTTTGAAGCCAAATGTGGAAAATTACATCAATGGAAAATAAGATGTGGTCTGACTGTAGCCTAACGGCTACGCACAGGCGCTGGATTCAGCACCATCCTACTTCCATCCAACAAAACCAACATTCCCATCCTCTTCCTTGCAAAGAAACCCAAAACATAAATCTTCAGAAAAGAGCAGTGTCTGTGTCATAAAACCATTATGAAACGTAGCTTTGAGGAACCCAAAGTATCTGTCTGAATCAAGTGTCAGAGTTCTGCTGAAGTAATGTCCCCACTGGCTTTTCGGGCCAAAAGCATGCTGTAAGTGAAATTAGTGGCACTGTGGAGGTAGTGGTGGGCTGTTGACACAGCTGAATGTCTCCCAGCTGGCAGTGTTTTGTCGGCACTGGTCAGTGCTTCGCACACAAGTGGTTTCAGCAGAATCGTCACCAGTGAGCAGCTGGCTCTTTGTGGCTTTTCACCTTTCAGTCAAAGAAAAGCAGGCTTAGAAGAGCACTGTTACGTGGAAGTTGCCTTAGGGAGTACTGTGCCAGCTTGTGGGATCAAACAGCTCACACCCATGTGTCAGTGACTGCCTAGGCAAGCAGGGCTGGTGTTCCTCAGCGTGCCTCTTGCAGGGGAGAACCAGTGTGCTGGGCATCAGGTGTTGGTGTGGATGCTCAGGGTGGGCACGTGAGCCTCAGACGGTGCAGAACAGCATGTACATCCAAGGCACTGCTTCTGTGCTGCAGTGGGGAAGGGCACTCCTGGGCTCTACTTCATGCTGCAGTCCTCTTCTGTCTGTGGGAGGCTGAGGAAAGACTTCTTTATATGCTGTCCTGACAGTATCTCCTAGATTAGCTCCCACTGTATAGCAGCTGGGGTACTTCTGGTCTTTGGGTATTGCATTTGAAAGAAAACCCTCTGTATATGTGTAGATGCACACTGACACATGTACAATTTCATTTTTATTTTGATACTTGTCAAATAATGATTCCTGGTTGAAATTTCTACCTTTATGTATCAGTGTGTCATAATTTGGATTATAGCTACTTCAGAACACTTTTTTATTTGATAAAATGGCTTTTACTAGCTCTTTCCTCCATAATTCAGATGCTATAATGCTACCAAGTAATTCAAATAGCTGATAAAAATACCACCTCAGGATTTTATGTGCAATTGCACTTTAAAGGAGCAGCAATGAGAAAGATGATCACACATCTGAATCAGAAGGATAATATTTATATCTAATTTGAGTAACCATGAAATTCTATTGGTGTTTCCCATGTTCTTTCAGTCCTCCTCCTCTTGCATGCTGTAGCCTGGTTTGGATCTTCTTCTCAGTTTTTATTGCCTGACCTGGAAAGCTCAATCTCAGCATTTGGTGAGTTGAGTGGTGTTCCCATTGTACTAGCAGCTGCTTATGCACTTATGACTAAGTAAAATAGAAGAGACTGGCTGTTTTGTAGATCTGTAACTTTTATTTTTGACATTTCCAGGATGGTTTCGGAAAGTGGATAAAATTACTTTTTCTAGTATTCAGCTGCAGAAGAGTCAGTGTATTCATATGTGTCAGGAGGAGTGATGATTTTTGTATGCATTCATTTATCCATTCAAATCTCTGCAAAAGGATTCCTCTGCCACAAGGCCTCCAGATGCCAGTGAGGAGAGATCAACCCCAATCTGCCCCAGTAGTTAGATGTTATAAATTCCAGTGTACCTTACTGTTTAGCTCTTTTTCCTCTGTGCTTTTAACCCTGATGCAGTTAAAGAAATCAGTGTTACGTGCTTGCATATTTTGTTAGGATGGCTGGGTCTCCTCTGCTCAGGCAGGCACCATGCCCAGGTCTTCCTGAGCACCTTTTTCTCCAGCAGAATGTTCCAGGAGGTTTTTCTCTCTCCCTCCTTACAAATACAAGGAGAGAGATTCTGGTCAGAGCCACAATTTATTCTCAACATTCAATTTTCAGTGGGTGGCTACCAAGATTCAACACTTACTGACAGATTCATCAGCTTAACTAGACAGAAATGGTTGCCTTTTGAACAGGCTCTCTGGGAGACAGAGAAGCTCATTCCTCTTAAATTATTCTTCTGGTCTTTCATTTCTCTTCTTTCATTCCAATTTAATATTATACCCTTATACATTTACCAGTTTTTTGAGTTTGTTGCATTTTAATGTCCATTAATCATTGAATTCTTAAGAACTGATCAAGGCCAATTGCCACTAATTTATATATATGTATATATTTTGACGTGTTGGCTGAACAAAATGAGAGGTACCTTTCTGTACCATTTCTACAGTTAAACATCACAGGCCACCATTTTGTACTCTCTCATTAATTAGTTTCCTGGCTTTTTTCAATACACCTTGCATTCATGAGGTTTTAGAAGGTCTTTACTTGGAACTTTAATATGTATATCATTACAATACATACAGCATATAAATTGCTTAAGGTGACAAAATATATAACATTACATAAATACGTAAAAAAACCTACTCCAATATGGTTTTGTAGGCTGTTGATGGCAGCCTGTTTCCATAACATCGTATAAAAAATGAACATTTTAAGCTAAGTATATCATGAGGATTTCACTGGGTTGTCTACAGCATTTCTAAGCACAGGTGAGGTTTTGGGAGAGCGATGGCATAGTCTGGCTATCCATCAGAAATGTGTGATATCTCCCATATTCTGGGTTTGCGTTAATTGTTCACAGTCATACTGTGACGAATGAGCACACTTGGGCTGGCCGGTCTCTTGCTTTCCTCGCTCGTTTCCAGGTAATGAACTTGTAGCTTGTAATAGATGTTGTTAATCTGTAGCTGCCTGACATTACATTTTGTACTACTGAATGTAATCTTACTGTGTTAGTCAAGATCCCTTGACTCCGTGTACAGTTCAATCTTTCTCTTAATTGGCCTTGCCTCCCAAATTTGTGTTGCAAGAAAACTTCTTCATCACAATTCTAGTTCTTGTGCAAAGGCCATTCAGGTAAATAATAAATACAGGCAATTCCAATCCCAGTTCTGTAAAGCTTGATTAGTTATCCTCTGTTAGCATAGTAGTATCCCTCTCAGATGTATATTTTCCTGCATTTTCTTTAGCTTGTTTGCTGCCAACCTTTTATTCAGCCAGTTATTTTGCTAACCCAAAACTTCTCCAGTTGAAACCCATTTGACGCTCTATCAAATACTTTATTAAATTTCAGCTACATTTCTCTTTGCTTAGAAAAATTAGTCAGCTTATCAATGAATGCTCTTGCCACAAGTCTTTAGTTGGAAGACCCATATTTTCTTTCTTCTCAGTTTTCTTAGATTCTTAGGTCCTTTTCCTTCAGAAGTGTTGCATGCAACTGGTGTCAGGCTAAAGCTGTATGTACTATGTAGATCACAATAAAACGTTGCATACTCATGCTAACGAGTGCTTTAATCACCTTTCTAGAAATGGCTGCTAGTTTTACTTTTTGTGTGACTGTCCCTTGGTGGACCTGTGGATATACCTGGTCCTTCCCTTGCCAGCCAGGTCTTTGGACTCACAGACCAATGTTGACTCATTTTTTTCCTTCTGCTCTCCCATCTGTCAATACATGTGTGGTGTGGCACGTCCTACTCTCAGGTAATCAGCTGGCAGGGACTGTTCTTTGTGGCTGTGCGACACCTAGGGCAGCCAGCAGCCGAGGCATCCACGGCTAAAATGAAGCAATCAATAACAGTCAAGTGTGTACCTACCATCAAAAATTGATTTGTCACTTTTTTATTTTTTTATTTCTTTTTGGAGAAGCTTTCAGTTCCCTTAGGAGCTCCTGCTAAAACAGGCAAAAGCAGTTTGTCCAGTATGTTTGATGTCACCTATTGTAGGGTAATGGTGCATGAAGTTGGGTTGTTTCTCCTTTCACACACACATTAGCTTTGAGTTCCTAAAATAGAGGAGGCAGATAGCTGTTAATAGCTAGAAGCTTCATGTTCTTCAAGTGAGAAATATTGTCCTGGATGAAAGAAAAAACACTTGTTCTAGGGTTGGTAACAGAAGGTACTTCACTACAAATAAACTGTGCTGGAGGTGGCTTTTTTTTCCCCATGTTCTCTGGACAACAAATGAGACTTGTTCAAAATCTGAATGCTTCTGAAAGTACAGAGTCAGCGATGCTTGTCTCATAGTCATAGCAATTCATTAACGAAATTTGTTTTGTAAACCTGTATTTAAAAACATGCCTATTGTTGTGGAGTGCGATTGTTTTTTAGCTGCTGTTTTTACTGAATTCTGTGAAGCCAGTGGCACCCTTCTTAGTATAGAAAATCTGGTAAGTGGGAGTTAGGTGTAAAAACAAAATATGTGTTTACTTAAAATTAGAAGACACACAGAGTTGAAAAAGTTTTGTAATGCCTTAACCTAACTGTGCATCTCTTTGTCAGCTAAGTGTTTGCAGCTCCTGTGTCATACTACTACATCACTGATTTGTGCGTTGAAAAATACCGGTTTAGAAACTATATTAAGTTAGAGCTGGACGTAAGTTAGGATGAATCATTGTTTGCACATCTTCTTAAGTGCTATTTGCCTCTTTTGTGCTACAACAGAGCAGAGAGTAGCACAGAAACGTTTTATATTACCTGATTTTGCTGCTTACCATTAGCCATTTTAAATAATGTTGATGTTACTGAGTTCATTCTCAGCTGAAGCTGGACTCTGCTTTTAGCCTGATAACTTTAATTTGTGTGGTTTTCCTCACCGTGTACTTGCAATCTGTTGTCTGTTCAGGATAATTGTTTTTTAATATTTCCTCACATTCCTTTTGCATTTCCCAGGCCAGTATTTTATAGTCCTTTACTGATACTGAAAAAAATGGTGGCCTTGATTTTAAAAATGGCTGCTGAAATTTGACAGTTGTCAGATGAGTAACATGAAACACCTTGGAGAATTTTCAAAGTCAGCGCTGTTTGAAAACCTGGCTCTTTCTAAAGGACTGTAATTAAGCACTCAGAATCCTTAGTTACATTAAAAACGAAGAAAATACTATAGATAGCCCGATCCATTTTGCATCACTGCTGGAAAATAGTACTAAATAGATGCTCCTTTTGACCCCTGATTCAAAGAACAGCAAATCCCAGATATCTCCTAACGCTGCATTAGCAAATTTACTGTTATTTTACCTGCTAAATAGTATGCACTTACTGGGTCTAAAGTATAACCAGGGCGTTCTTTTTAAGTGGTTGAGAAGCTTCTCTTTCATTTCCATTTGTGCATTAAAAATAATATTTTTTTCCACCATACTCAAGTGAGGAAGGCAAAAGGATCTGTCAGCTTTTCTGTTTTACTTCTGTATTTGCAGAAGTGTTCTCCATCCGTTAAGACATGTAAGTCATGCAAGTCTACCCCATGTAGGCTGTCTTCTTTGGTTGTCATCTGTGGTGGCCCTTACTCCTGTCAGTAACCCTGGGTTTTAAAACACTGGAATTATTAAGTGTGTTACAGGAATGGATATTAAAGAATCAACTCAATTACATTAAACACCAGCTTCTTCCCTGTTCAACTTTCATTCACATGTTCTTCATTTGGGTGTCATGTATGAAGGATGACACTGCCCATGAAGTTTTGCTTTGTAAGAAGAGTAAGCAAAGTGCTTCTGATGAGCTTCAAAATTGTGATATTGTTCTGGGTGCAGACATAAAGCCTCAAACATCTCATATGGAGAGAGAGCTTTGGGTTTTCTGCTGATAACGGCTGGCTTGACAAGGCCAATTTCTGTAACATGGACATGCACTTGGTCTTAGAGTCACTGACTGCAATGAAATTTCACCTTTTGCTTTCATGTGTTATGCAGAGGCAGCATGCTTTTGACTTCTTAAATAATAGGTAGAAAACCCTGTGGCCACCAGGTGATTTACAAACAAGTAATGTAAATGTGTGTTAAAAGGGACTGCTTGTAGTAACTTACTTATTCAGTGAAACTCTTTTCTTTCCCCCCACTTAATTCAGTTCAATTAAAAACAACAACAAAAATTAAATAGTAAACATATTGACTTTGTAAGCAACACTAAAAATATGCAATATATATATATACATTATATATTTATTTTATATATATTAATATATATTTTCCTGACTGGATATTTGATGAAAATTAGGACATCATAGTTTTGCAGGGAGTTTGTAAGATGACGAGCTAATGCTTTTGAGCATAATCCCACAGTGGAGAGTAGTATGTCAGTGACCTAAGGAGAGGGGGAGCATAAGCTTAGTGTGTGTGGCAATGAATAATATTGCTCTAATCAGTATTTTTAAAAATGCTTTCATTTGTTCATTTGCAGATTCTGTTTCTATAAAGCATTGAGTTAAATGAAAAGACTGTGAACAATTCATTAGCAATTCAGTTAGTATTGATGGGTTATGATGCAGTTCACTGAATCAAGCCCTGTAAATTACTGGCATATTTCAAATAAGTGTAGAATAAAAAATGTTACAATTTTCTGTAGGTTTGTCTTCACTTTCATACTTCTTCAACTGTGTTAAACAGAGCAAAATATATTAAAACTTCAAGCACGTGTTATATGCTCTGACCTTCTTGCCATGTCTACTGCAAGCTCAGACTGATTTCAGTGGCACTTTGACCACACAAGTTGAAGACAGAGCCTCAAGCTGTATACAGTAGCTACATCTCTTAAGTTTCAGCTCTTTGGAGTATTTTGTGGGAAACAGATGCTATTATTTATGACAGTGACCATTACAGAAGTGTGTGCAAAATTACTTGACAATAAGTCACTTGACATTTGGACAATAAATGTAGAAAACTCCCAACCAATCATAGTGTTAAATATCAGAGGATTTTTTACTAAAACTAGCCCCATTTAAGAAAACATTTCAGTGTGACAGTCTGTGATTTTTCATGCTTAATTAATTGCTACTGATTTTGAAAATATTTTCTTATACTTTAAGCCTGGATATCTTTTTTCTATTTTGAATTCAGTGATATAAACATTAAAAACAAAACATTCATGGACAATTACAATGTGATTTACATTAGCCACTTTTTAAAGAAAGCAATTGAAAATCTATAAAAATGTCAGGAAACTGATCAGATTAATACACTCAGTTTTGATGTACAGTCGTTATTGCTAAAATATTAATGCCTTAACTAATGAAAGGAAATCAGGTTTTACCTACCACTGTGTTTGAAATTATTAGATTTCAGACACAGCTGGACAGTTCTGAAGTAAGTTTTTACGATGTAACATAATTTGAAATTTGTAATTTAGTTATACTCTGTTCTTGACATCTAGTCTGTAGGATGTAAAACTGAATTTCTTGCCCAGCTGTGTTCAAATGGTGGACATCTGATATTTTTTGCAAGTGCACTGAATTATAACCAAGAAAGCAACTGAAGTCATCATTTAAATTGCTTAATTTTTGATATGGGTGCAGTATTGATCAAAGAACATGGCCCACATTCAAAATGCAGAATGTTATGATTGCTTCTAACTTTTAAGGTAAATATTATTTTGAAGTCAGTGCTAGCATCTGTAGGAACAGAATGTAGGATAGCATTTACAGGAGAAAGAAAAGCCATGTAGCTGATAACCCTTTCGCAATTTTCCAGTTGCAGTAATGAAAAAGTGTTACATCCTTTCCTATTTCAAATACATTTCTTCACTGAACATCTGTTGAGTGCTCTGGAACTAGAAAAACAGATGAGTCTTCAACACATTTTCACTGTCATTTAAAAGCAAATTAAATTTTCACTGTATTTATTCACATTTTATTTTTGCTTTCCCTGCATTTTGATTTATAGGATTGTTTGGGAGTACAGCATGTTTATTAGAAATAGCTACAAATATTTTATACAGATATTTTATGTGAACTTCCCACAACCATTCTCACTGGAACTGTGTCTTAAAGATTTACATTCATTCAGTGAGGAAGAAGTATATAATGCATCCTTATTATTCACATAACACAAATTTAAGATAATTAGTATTTTGTTTGAAATGGGAAAAAAAGTTTTTTTTATAAAAGGGTTGTGATATTTTCTTCAGGCTTTGCAAAGAGCCAGTGTACAGATTTCTCTAACTGTAGGCACTCACATATAGCCTTAGTATTTGGTAATGTTGAAAAACAAGCTCATAAAATGTGTCTTCAGTAGTGATTTGAATTCTCAATTAATACATTTCTGGCATTACATAATTTTAAGAGGATCTTTCTGCTAAATGCCCAAGTCCACAAAAGTAAAAAATCTGTTGTCATAATGGTGGCAGAGTTCAGTTACTTGTGCAGCTGTAGGTTGGCATTATAGTCATTTTTAAGCTACACACCTTACCACAGTACCCAGCCAGTCCTGCAGTAAATGGCGTGATTAACATACGTGTGCTTCATTGTCAGCATTGGAAAGCTGGGTACATAGAATTGTGATTTACTAGAGTTCATTGGAAAGGAACTAATGTGTGCTTGTTTTAGAAAAGGCAAACCTGAAGATGTGTACCTGAAGCAGAAGGCAATGGTAGTACATATTTATATATGTATAGTGAGACAATGTCATTATTTCAGCTGATCTATGAGAAAGCTGGTTTTTGACAAGTGAGATTTTCCTTCTGAGAAGGAAGTTTCATAGAATCATAGAATATCCAGAGTTGGAAGGAACCCATAAAGATCGCTTCCTTGTGATTTATGGCTGTTGGCCACCACTTGGGATCATGGAGCATCCTGGAAGCCTTGGACCTGGAAAGATTCTGGGGCTGAGACCTGGGCTAGAGGGCAAAACAGGTGATGGCTGAGGAAATCTTTGGTAGGTTCAGTTTACTGCCTGAGCTGGGACTTTGTGCTTGTGAAATATCTGATGCAGGCATCTCTGCATTTCAGTTCCAAGGAGTGAGAAATTCACAAGATCGCTTGTTTTTCTCAAATTTTACCATCTTGGCCTGAACTCAAATGACAGCAGCTGTTCTCATGAGATTTCTATTGCAGCCAACTGAAAAAACAGCCTTTTCCTTTTCAGATCTAACCACCTATTGACAGTGGTAGCAACTTTTGTTTTAGAGTTCCATACATCCCTCTCCTGCACATCAGATGTACATTAAAAATAAGGTGGAGGCGGATTCCAGTGTGTTACGTATTTACCGTTTTTACTGAATGGAACTGTACATTTTTGGTGTGGAAAAAATGGCATAGTCCTCCAGTGTCCAGGATTTACTTTTTAGAATGCAGTGTGTTCACTGAGGATTTATATGTAGGATCTTTAAAAGGAGAAATTTTCCTCTAGGGAAGAGCTGACTGAGAATGACTTCAATCTTCAGCTACATGTGATGGCACTGAAATAACAACCACTCTTGCTTGATCTCTGCCAGCATTCACTTGCCCTTCTTCCTCTCATCTTTCAGCAACATATGGAGCACCAACAGACTTGTGGGCAGCTTGTCTTGACCTGAAAAAACAGAAAGCAATACTAATTTTAAAAATACAGTGCATAAACTAGGCAGCTTGTACCTCTGTCTGATGGAAACAGGAGGAGTGGCAGAGGTGAAAAAGAACTGTTTAGTAAACTGAGTGTTGAGGAGAAAATGTGGTTTTCTCATCACCTTTCTTATCCGTGTGCTTCGTTCCTGGTGGGGGTGCAGGACAACACCCTTCCACTGGCTGGGAAGCGGAGAAAGGCAGTTTGTCTGTGTAGGGTGTCAGGTGCTGGTTCTGCACAACCTCCTGGTGCTCACAGTGGGTTGGCTTTCAGTTCCTGGTTGTGTCTGAGTGCTCTGAATAGGCACTTTTTTCCTCTCCTCCATCCAAGGAGGTTGACTTACAAGCCTGGTGACTGGGGATTACATACAGTGAATGTGTCTCTCCATTGACCGAAGGCAGAAGATGCCTGTTTGTTTGGAAAAGTGCAGATTCTGCTCAATTTGGGCAGTAGGGGAGGGAGAGACCACAGAGCACACACAATACCAGGGAACAGCCATTTGAATGAGATGTTTTGTTTTACTCAGTCCATAGCAGAACTATCGACAGGCAGCTTAGGAGCCTGTTTATGATCTTTCATTGTTGGAGGGCAGCTCTACAACTTTCTGTCTAACAGATTCTTTAGTCCAAGGATACATAATTCTAAGCCAAACTGAGAGGAGGTTCACATTCAATTCAAGGGCTTAGAAAGCTGAGTTACATGTTTGAAATTTGGTACTGGATGTGAAGTGTGGAAGGGCAAGTGTCTTTTTCAGACTGGCACAGTAGTAGTTGTCATATTTTGCTGAGAGAAGTAGCACATCACTGTAAGGTTAAAAATCAAGCGCTCTGGTGCATGTACAACATACCTCTCTGGCTGTTCAGATGCCACAAAAGTGGCGAATCTGGTCACATATATTTTAAGGTAGGTTACCTATCCAAATCCACATTTGTGCTAGTATGAACTTAATTAGAAACTGCAGATGACGTACAGTTTAACAAATATAAAAGAAAGTGTATCTGAAAGGTACATCTGAGTTAGTCAACCTAAATTCCCATTAATAATTGTTCAAGAGCTTGTGGGTTGCGATTCTTCTCATCCTAGGGTAGACCCTAAAATTGATGAGTCATGCCTTAAAGGTACAAATTTCTCTATTCTGACTATAAAAGGAGCCTAGTGTGAATAGCTCAGATAGAGATTTTTTTTTTTTTTTTTTGTGAGTGTGTGAAGATAGGCAAAGTGAATCCCACTCGTTGTGTCATGGAGGTGTTTGGCAGCAGTCAGGTATTGGAACAAAGTCCTTCTTCTCAGAATCAAGAAGTGGAGGCTGTTTCTGGACTCAGTTCTATGCAGTAGAGAGCTCTAGCACAGGAGGAGATCTTGCCCCAAAATCTGTGATAATGAACACTTAGGAAAATATGGAAATAATCCTTAGATGAACATTCACCTTTAAAGAGCAGGACTGTAGATTCAGAACTGACAAAGACTGCCTGGAATTGAATGTGATGTTGTAATGAAGAGAAACACAAACTGTCAATAAGCAACCATTCTGAGATTCACAAGGCTCTCTTGTTTCTTAATGGTGACTATGAAAATGTTTATTATTTTCTCTGTACCTCTGTTTCCCAGTAAATGTCGTGTGGACAAGATGTTGATTTCCATGCAGAGTTTTTTTGTGAAGCCTAATGAAGAAGCACTGTATAAGAGCTGAAGTGTTTTCAGTAACTTGAGTATTTTGGGGCTCCAAATACATTAAGAATATTGTAAGAATAAAAACAACAACCTCACTAAGTACAAATAAAAAGTTTATAGATAGTGTATGCCCAGCATAACTTTGTGTCAAGGAGATGTGACATAAAGGTCAGAAAGTAACCTCGATCACAAACAGAACACAGACATGCTCATCTTCCTAAGGAAAAATTTTTTTTTAATAAAAGTAGTAGATATCTTGATCCAGATAAAGATAAGCATGAGTTAGTGATAGTGATACATAAATGCTTTAATAGAAGAAGATACTTTTCTATTTCTATTAGTGATAAAATAATAATAATAAAAATCTTGGGAATATGTCTTCATGTTTGGGTTTTTACCTGACAGAGGCCAAGAAACCTTTCTTGACTTTAAGCGATTATAGTAAGATTTATTCCTTAATTATTCCCATCTATGAATGCTGTTTTATACATAAAACTTGAGTTTTTGATTTAAACAGATGCTCTTCTACATTTTATGTTTTCCCTTTTTTAAAAAATTCCACAAGAACCCAACATATTCCTTATTAGTGTCACAAATAAGTTCTCCATCTCTAAGCTGTATTGAATATAGTTGTAGCAGAAATGCTAAGTCATGGCCTGAACCAGTGATTGAGCACCTGGTGGAAAGGCAGGGCCAACCCAGGGGAGCTCAGGTGCATGCAATGCTCCTGAGTGACCAGAAGGTGTGGAGTCAGGAGCCACCCCTTCCCAGACCTCATTTAAGGGTTGGTGGTGAAAGCAGGTTATCTTGCTGGTGATTCCTGTATACCTGAGGTCTTCTGAAGGTAAGCAGCTCTTTTTCTCTATTTCTGTGCCCATGGCTGTTGCATTTGAGCAAACCCTCACTTGCTGCAGCCTAGGACCTTGCTACTCTGCTGTCATTGCTGTGCTTTCTATTACATAACAATGGTTTTACTTACTTGATTAGTTTTGAAATGAAATTGTACTATTGTGAGGGACTATCTTCTCTGGGTTGGGTAAGTATGTAGTGAGGACAGTTCATGTTTGGGGTCAGGCATGTTTTTCCATTTTTTATAAAAGCTTAAAGCTTTCACAAATTAATTAAAGAGGAATTAGAAGTGATGTCCAAGAAAGTGGGCTGGTTAATCCTTATTCCAAATCAGCTGGAGTGTAATTAGAAAACTTGATGCTGATGTTCCTGATGAATTGCTGTGACCACAGTGTTACTGGGTATAGGAATGACTTGCCCAAAGTATTTTTGAGACACAGAACTGTCTTCTCTTTCTGATGAGACAGAGGAGGAGTTCTGCTATAAGAATGTGACTAGAGCTTGGCGTTAGAAAAGCACTGATAGGGCCTAAGTGATTGAAGTCATTGCCAGTGTTAACTGATTTAAAGTAACACTGGTGTTTTTTTCATCGAGACAGACTAGGAGCTGACCTGTGATCTGCAATGACATCTGGAGGCAGAAATGAAGAGTTAGTAGATGCTAACATAAGCTATGTGATGAGGTCTGCAAGAAAGTGTGTTGTGTCTGCAGTCCTGGTCATGGCAAGTGAATTGCCTAAGACAGTCTTGAGCAGAGTGATGGTAAGGAGCAAGATTTGTTTGTTCATTGTGTCCAACTGATGTAGATTTTTAAGGTGTTTTTAAAGAATGGCAGGAACACCACTCCAGGTCACCACGGATGCCTTGAATGTAATTACATTATTGAATTTTGGCACTTTCAATCGTGCATTGTTTTCAACAAATCAATGGAATGTAGGACACACAATGGTCAGTTCAGTGCATATATAATAACTGTTGTGAGCATGTGTTTTCTTAAAGTAGTTTTATTTTTAATGTCAAATTGATTGTAGTTCTCTTTAATGACAATGAAAATAACTTTCATGCTTTTCTTGAATTCATATAACACTTTTTCTTGCCATTCTAATATTAAGCAGTACTTACGTGCAGTATTTGTATTATCATAAAATGGCCTGGGTTGAAAAGAACCTCAAAGATCATCGAGTCTCAACCCTCCTGCTAAGTGCAGGGTCACCGACCACTAGACCAGGCTGCCCAGAGCCACGTCCAGTCTGGCCTTGAACGCCTCTAGGGACGGGGCATCCACAACCTCCCTGGGCAACCTGTTCCAGTGCATCGCCACCCTCTGTGTGAAAAACTTCCTCCTAATATCTAACCTGAATCTCCCCTGTCTCAGCTTAAAACCATTCCCCCTTGTCCTATCGCTATCTACCCTCACAAACAATCGATCCCCTCCTGTTTATACGCTCCCTTCAAGTATTGGAAGGCCACAATGAGGTCTCCCCGGAGCCTTCTTTTCTCCAAACTAAACAAGCCCCGTTCCCTCAACCTTTCCTCATAGGAGAGGTTCTCCAGCCCTCTGATCATCTTGGTCACCCTCCTCTGAACTCTTTCTAAGAGCTCCACATCCTTCTTGTGCTAGGGGCCCCAGGCCTGGACGCAGTACTCCAGATGGGACCTCACAAGAGCCAAGTAGAGGGGGACCACCACCTCCCTCTCCCTGCTGACCACTCCTCTTTTAATGCAGCCCAGAACATAGTTGGCCTTCTGGGCTGCCAGCGCGCACTGCTGGCTCATGTCCAGCTTCTCATCCTCCAGGACCCCCAAGTCCCTCTCTGCAGGGCTGCCCTTGAGGAGTTCTTCCCCCAGGTTGTATAAATACCTGGGATTGCCCCGGCCCAAGTGCAGCACCCTGCACTTGGCCTTGTTGAACCTCATTAGGTTCTCGTGGGCCCACTTGTCCAGCCTGTCCAGGTCCCTCTGGATGGCTTCCCTTCCTTCCAGTGTATCGAATGCACCACTCAGCTTGGTGTCATCTGCAAACTTGCTGAGGGTGCACTTGATTCCATCGTCTATGTCACTGATGAAGACATTGAAGAGCATCGGTCCCAGGACTGAGCCTTGGGGGATGCCACTTGTGACCGGCCTCCACCCTGACACAGAACCATTTATCACAACCCTCTGGCTGCGACCAGCCAACCAGTTCTTAACCCACCGAACAGTCCATTCTTCAAATCCATACCTCTCCAATTTGGAGAGAAGGATGTGATGAGGGACCCTGTCAAAGGCTTTGGAGAAGTCCAGGTAGATGACATCCATCGCCCTCCTCCCATCCACCGATGTTGTCACTTCATCGTAGAAGGCCAAAGAACTTTCGAAGAACTTGTGCCTCGCTGATATGTTACAAGATATTGTTTTTCATTATATTTTTGAAAATAAGTGCCAAATTGGGTCATACAACTACATTGATTTAAGCTGGATCAGGCTTATACTGATGTAAATCCTCGTACACAATTTGCTTACACAGATTTACTTAATCTTTTTCCTTTATGCATAGAAAAAATGAAATCTAATAGATGTACCTGGAGTAATTCAAAAAAACTATTCCTCAGTAGCTGTTCCCAGAAGAAGGCTACAGTTAGCAGCTGAGCAGCATGAGTGGAGTGTGGTTGCTCTCATTGGGTGAATTATTTTATAATAATTCCTGAAGACAGGAATTGGGGGGGGGGGATGCACATGTTAGTGATTGTATAGATGCACAAGCAGAACAGCTGTATGAACTTGCTCTGTAGATTGTTCCAGCTGATTCCAAATAGTCTGTCTACTCTGTCAGCTCTGTAGGGCTGTGATATGACTTTGTGTGCAGACTGGGGCTTTTAAATGTTGAATGAATGAAAAGTGATCTGAGCAAGTGAGGAATGTTTTAGAACCTTTTTTGTCCAAATTGTATGTTAGGAAGAGAGGTAGTTTCTTGCGAAGACAGGCCCTCGTATTAATGAATTCATAAGAATAAAACTTGCAAAGTGTATTTGACAGTATTTAGCAGCTGCAGAATCTCGTCATTTGTTCCATGATTTCATGCTGTCAAGTTTGACAACATGAACAAGTGCCAATCTTTGCTCGGAAGACAATTTCCTTTTTATGAAAATTATAATTATTAAAGCTAAATTTGGATTTCATTTAAGGGGAAGTTGTTAGTCTTTTTTTATTTGACACATAGCTTTCAGAGACTACACTGGTTCTACCTTTGACAATTTGTCACAGTGATATTTAGTGAAAACCATAAATTACATGTTGTTCCTGCCTTTTGCTACTAAGGGATGAAGTTGGTGTCAGCAGCAAGGAAGACACTGATACTTTTAAAAAAGACCTAAAACCTGCTTGTCAATTATGTAGAAGCCTAGGTTTGTTACCCATTTTCAGACATACTTAGTTGTATATGCTTAGACTTTCCTTTTCCCAGGCCTCTATTAATCACCCACTACCTTCAAAAAAGAGGGTGCTTGTAGGACTTGTCATGACAGAGTTAACTAAGTGTTGTCATAATTTGAGTCCTATTAACGCACAGCCTTTTTTTCTTTTAAAGCTATAGTGCTTTTAACTTGCTTCTTGATCAGATTTTCAGATAGTTTCAAAAGATTAGAATGCCTTCTAAACTTTTCTCCATGTTCTACAGTTTCTGCTGCTACCTGGGAAGAACAGATAAGTTATTCCGTCGTGTACCAAAATGACCCCATCCAGTCTGGCCTTAAACACCTCCAGGGATGGGGCATCCACAACCAATCTGGGCAGCCTGTTCCAGCACCTCAGCGCTCTCTCAGTAAAAAAAGCTGTGACAAATGTTAGTACGTTACCAAACAGGGAGGAAACTTTGGTGGTTATGTTCTGGGGGTTGCTGGTTCTGTAAGTATAAGCAATTGATGCGTGACCATTGAAGAATATTAGTGAAAGGTGAATTTTATGCACCATTGAAGGTACAGTTATGTACTAAATTATGCTTCTGGAAAAGTTTTTCTGATTGAATACAATTTTTAACCTTGTACTAAATTCAGTGTTTCTATACAGTAATGGAATGTACACTGCACTGTAATTTCTCCTTCATTTTCAAAGTATTGTGGAACTCGTAAGGCAGTATGGTATATACAGACTTGCAGAATATTAGGGATTGGAAGGAACTTTTGAAGACTGTCTAGTCCAGCTCTTATGCTCAAGCAGAGTTGTTTATGTTCCTCAGGTGGATTCTGAGTATCTCCAAGAGCAGAGACTCCACAACCTTTCTGTGCAACCTGTGTTGGATCATCCTTGTGATGAAGCCTTCTTTTTTTTTTTTTTTTTTAAATGGCATTGCCTTTATTTCACCTTGTGTCCATTGACTTTTGTGGTGTCTCACTGGACACCACTAAGGAGAGCCTGGCTCCGTCTTCTTTATGCCCCCCCCCTTCACATGCTTGTATGCATTGATGAGCTTCTCTCTGAGCCATCTTTTCTTCAGGTTGAAAATTTCCAGCTCTTGCAGCCTTTCCTTGTATGACAGACTTTAGGTCCTCAGTTACCTTTGCAGCCCTTTGCTGCACTCTCTCCAGTCTGTCCTTATTTCTATGGGGAGCCCAGAGCTGAGCTCAGTGCTGTAGGGGCTTCTCACTGTTGTTGAGCAGAGGGGAAGGATTGCTCCCCTTGACCTGCTGGCAGTGATTCCCTCACACATGTCAATATGTTGTTGACCTTTTTTGTGAAGATGATATGCTCTAGTATATTGTTCAGTTTCACTTCAGAAAAGTTAAATTTTAGCATTAAACTAGCTAAAACTATATTTAAGTATGCTCCCAGTTAATCAATTGTGAGAATATGATCAGGAATTTTCTTGATTTTTATCCACATGCTGGATAATTAAGGACCTGTGTGCTTCAGACCCACTTTCCCCTTCCCTAAGCACAATTTGCTGTTCCACCCGATCTGCAATATGTTCTTTAGGTCCTGGGCTTGTTCCACCTGGAGGAGAGGTGGCTTTGGAAGAACCTATTAGTAGTCTTCCAGTGTTGAGGATGAGGGATGCTGGATGTAAGTTGGAATGAGAGGTTCAGTGTAGATATATGGAAAAAAACCTTTTCATCATAAGGATAGTCAAGCAGTGAGTGGTTGCCCAGAGAGGTTGTGTAGTCTCTATCCTTGAAGGTTTCCAAACCAACTGAATAAAGCCCTGCGGAAGCCAATCTGACGACAGAGCTGACCCAACTTTGAGCAGTGGGTTGGGCTCGATTTTTTTCTCCAGTGATTCCTTCCAACTTCAAATATCCTGTCATCCACTGTGTGTGTAGGAGTATGCAAGTATGGGTTAAATACAGAATGAATTCTGTGGAAATAGTAAATGGAATATGCCTTCATAGAAGGATAGACAGGTCACAAAAGTAGTTTAGTATTGATAATCTATATGTATGTATATTTAACAAGGAATACTTTAATTTCAATGTAGAAAAGGAGGGAAAAAATGCACATCAACGGAGTTGCTTTTCTCCACCACCTCCATGCTTCACAGATCCTATTTTAGTCCAGAACCAGCAAGGTCAGAAATGTTAATTGCCACCATGTTAATGCATGGATACCTTGCCTGGATTCATGCTGAATCCTCTTCAGGATTTAATAAATCACTGCTATTTATTTCATTTATATGGAGAATTAGGACATGAGAAGTGGAAAGAGAATTTTCTAAGTATTGATGTAGCTGTCGTATTTGGAGACTGCTTAAAATAGCTGAATTATTACATGCCTACTGAAGTTAAGTCACGCAGTAAGGGTGATGCATGTCTAGGTAAACATAACATTGGTATTTGATAATTATCAAATACTTTGTACAATGAATGTGCCCTACTGAAGTCTAAATGCAGCTCTCAGCGACTTCCAACTGGGTGGCAGCATAGATGTAATCAAGACTAATTGAAGAGCTGATTTTGTGCTATGTGAACATAACTGTCAGGCTCCCTGAATATGTTAAGATGTCTAATGTGTTGGCTTTCTGTGATCATATAACTAAAGTTATTTGAATTGGATGTGAAAGAATGGTTAGTACTGCTTAGTCATTATTTGTCATAAGAATCTTAAGTAGTTTTATGAAAAAATCTGTGATTACTTCCCTAAAACTGATGGTATTTCAGATCTTGCAGTGATAAAGGTCTTTTGGTATTGCCTCAAAATTACTTTCAAACAAAGCCTTATGCTCTCACCCTAATCATGTCAGCATCAGAGTATCTACAAAAACTAGATCAAAAGAAACAGCAGAATTGCTGAGATTTTTGTGCTATGAATAGCACTAGGGTGAATACATTAAGCAATCATGTTGACTGTGCTGAAAATACAAAAGATCCAGGGGATCAACTTCAAATGTAAATGAATTTGGGGACACGTTGTCTGTTTTGGATATCATCTTTCATCCTCTGCCCTTTTGTTCACTCCTTTCTGTCAGATAGTGGAAAGCTTGTGTTAGCGGAAGATCATAGGACTTGCCTCAAGCTGGAGGATGACCAGCAGAGTGGCAAAACTGATTGACACTGTTGTGTTGAAAGTGTCGTTGAGTTTTACTGTGTCAGAAGCGAAAGTGATAGCAGATTCCACATAAAGTCTTACTTCACTGCTAGAATTGTAATTGTTGATTGTCTCCTTTGGGTACGTGGTCCCAGAAACCAACTAATGTGAACTGATCAGTTTTCTCAAAAGCTTTAGGGTAAACACCCAAGTGCAGGAAATACTTCACTTATATCAGTGTGTTGGGATGGAAAAGGCAGCACAGTGTGACAGAGTTGGACAACTTCCAACCTCCTTCTTATAATAGTTTTGTGGTAGCTTGTAGTGGTGTAATGAGACAAGTAAGCAAGGCAAGATTCATAGTAAGAGGTGATGATCTTTTTTAGATTATATAATGCTGCTGGAGAAAGAAAAACAGGCAATTTGGGTATGAACAAGCTCAGCTTCAGGCCTCCTTAACCTTTGTTCCTGTGCAGTTATTTCATTTTCCTTAAGTAGAGAGACAATTACACTGTTTCTGTGTTTCTGTTTGCTTTGCAAGGAGTAAAATAAAAATCTTTGCTGCTAGGAGTTTGTTTTAATACAGTTTATCAGGATGCAAAAGAAAGTTTGGCTCCATCATCCAGTATCAGTTCACACCTCCTTACATGTCCTGTATTTACTGGGAACTGGAGGACAGGAAGTAGTTTGCTTTCAGCCATAGAATCTAAGACAGTATTCACTAAAAAATTCACATAAATTTTGTGATATAAGCTTGTGTGTCTCAGCTCAAGACAAGCACTTTAAATTGAGATAAAGTTGTTGAAATACTTCTGTCTTCATATACACTATTGCTTACATTTTATTTCATACTTCCAGAATTCACATGTTCAGAGGACCACAGCATTAGTTTGAGCTGCATTTAGCATAGTTTAACTTCCATATGGAGAACAGGATTTGTAATGTGTGTGCTTTGAACTAGCAGTATATCTGGTTATCAACATGTTTACATTAAAAAGACATGCTACTGCATAAAATGTCTTAAATTTGTTGATATATTAAATATACTGGTAAGAGCCCTTTTGTTGTTTTTTTTTAAGCCTGTGCTGTTCATTATTGTGCTGAAACATGATGTATAAGTTTCCTTTGTGATATATTAGTTCTTTAACTCTCTCCAGACTTGTTATGCATTCGGACATAAGGTTAATCTTCACCATCAACCATCTCTGACAGCATCTCCTTTTCCAGTTTTGACATATGCTCAGCCATAAAGCAGAATCCTAGATAATGGTTTGCTGCACTCAGGTTTCTAAGTCATGCTTTGTTTAGGCTGAATATGAACTTCAGGCACCCAGAAGACATTAGACACTGCCTCATGTGACAGCTTTTGGTATGTTTCTCTTCTGGATCACGTGTATTTTTCCTGACTATCTGTATCTTTTCTATTTCTGGATCTGCTAATTGCAAGCTGTTTAGCTTCACTCTTTACATATCCCAAGCACCTCAGATTTCTCTTCTAGATAACCAGGTGGAACACAGCTCTGTTGTTTGCACTTACAGCTGCACAAAGTGGAATGAAGCAGAACAGAGGCCAAGGAAAGCTCAGACAGAGCAAGGCTGGCCAGCCTTGGGCCTGAGGCCTAGCATGCTCGCTGCAGAGCCTGGGGCTTCTTCCTTGTGGCAGTACTACAGGGCTGCAAGTAGTAAAAATGCATTTTAAACAGTATGCAACAGAGCGCAGCTTGCTTTTTATTTTAATTTCTGTTGTAGCAGTAATGTCTGAGCATGCAGTGAGCTACTGGATTTACATTTGGCCTTAGTAACTAAAATGTAATACAAATATTTCTCCTGTGTGTTTTACCCGTTGCTTACAGTCACCAATATAGATTGATTGCTCTTTGATGTTAACTGCTGTCGCATTCAACATTCTTTATAGGATATTCTCATTGTAATAAACAAGGAAAATTGTACTGATTGTTTTCACGTATCCATTACATGAAGAAATTGGTGGTACAGAACTAACTGCCTTCTGGACAGGAAGTATCTTTTATGTTGAAATAGGACAGCTACAGTGTTATAAAACAGGAGGTAGATTTTATGTTTTGGCTCTGGATAAATCTCAGTTTGCTGGAAGTAGGTGAGGTTCTTTAGTTCCAGTTTTCCTGTTTGTTGCTGAAGCACTGACAATTTCACTTTGATTAAATGCCTAAAAGTTATCTAGTTGGAGGGGAAAAAAAAAAGGATGTTACATAACCCTTTAATATTTAATTTCTATACTCTAAGTATCCGGAAGAACATTTTGTTCCTGTTTTGAAAGATGAATGCCATACATTGTAGAGTGTACTGAAGGCTCATTTGCAGTCATGGTGCTTGTTTGCTTCTCTAGTATGTACGTGCAGGGAAGAGTAGAAAGGGTTGAGTGGGCAGTTGGCAGTCATTCACTGTCAGTGATTGCTAGTCATTCATAAAAACTGCAGAGCCAAGAGGAGGAGCCAGCAGCAGCAGCCTTTCAGTCTGTAGCAGAAGCTACATGTTTGTGTAAGCACAAGTGCTTCTAGAAGCTGCTCAAATACAGCGTGATGAATATAATGAGGAAATGCACACCAAATGCATCTAATTAAAAGATGCTGCTTAGAATAAAGCAAAATGTTTTAATTCTTTTCTCTTCAAGCCCATCTACCGGTTCAGCTAAAAGCAATAAATACCATCAGGAGTATTTCTTTCACCTTCTAACACAAGCAGTTTTAGGAAATTAATGGGTCTTGATCCATTGCCAAAATGGAAATTTTGAGGTAAACTGGAAAAGTATTCTTGGACCACATAATTTTTAGGCATAAATGGCAGAAAAAGTACGATTTTAAGATGAAATAGTGTTGGAAGAAGCAAACCATCCTCTGTGTGCTCACTCTTAAAATTGGTATTTCTGTATTTTTCTACTTGTTACAGTGACTGCCAGTCTAATAGATGATTTTGACAAGATTTTATTTCACTGATATGCTCCAAGTTGGAAAGTTATAGCAGGTTGAAATGATTCCATTTTTTATTTATAGAGCTGATTTATTTGAAACTAGGTGTAAATAAATGCTGTTGTTGTAGATATCCCATCATCTCTTGTAGTTTGGCCAGTATGGTTTGTTGCTTCTTGCAGACCTACAGGTTGCTGCAGGCTGATCAAGCACTGGCTGGGACATGGTGTTTAAGGCTGTGTTTATGTCCAGATTGCATTTGAATTGGATGACTTAACCTGAATGTGGCAGATTCTTTGTGTGAAGTCAGGCCTTATAATTTGGAGTTAGAAAACACTGTTCTCGTATCCAACCAGAATTGTCCATTAAGAAGTGGAATAATCTGAGTTTTCTTCTTTTTGACCTGTTAGTGGGTAAGTCTTGCTCTGATCCTACTCTAAATACAGTTTGGAGGAACACAATGGTGTACTAGAAGGTTTAATTTTAATTGCAGTTCTGGAGCACTGTATATGTATGCTTGTATGGGAACTGCTGAGTGATGGCCTGAACCACTGAGCACCTGGAGGAAAGACCCAGTCATCCCTGGGAGCACAGGTGAAGGCATTTCACCTGTGTGACTGGAAGGGGTGGAGCCTGGCTCCACCTCTGTTAGGCCTCATTTAAGGGCTGACTGCCACTGAGGAAGGATCTTTCTGGAGATCCCTCCTTGGTGGAGCTTTTCTCCCTGAACTCGGAGTCTTCTGATACGGGTGAGCAGTCTTCTAACCTTCCTTTATAGCACCTTTCTGTTGTGCCGGTCCTTCCACCTCTCCTGTAATGCCTTTTCCATTGTGTTGATCTTTCTGATTGCTACAATGCTTTACATAGCACCTCAGACTAAATGCACTTGTTCATTATCAGATGGCAGAGTTTCAAAGCAACCTCTTTCTCTAACAAATAGCTAATTAAATTGTATATTGTAGTCTCTTTGAAGCTTATTCAGAAGCCCTGATTAAAATACATATAAACTTCACTATGGCAGTGTTCCAATGAAAATGCAGCTATGCTTAGTCTTTTCAGGAGCTCTCTTGTAGTTCAGGCAGCTCAAATTATTGCAGTCGCTGCTTTCACCAGGAGTGAGCACAGACCCCTTGAGGCACTGTTTTCCCTTTTGTTCTAAAGAGTTTCTCAATATTCTCATTAGTATTAGCAAGTATAATACACGTACTTCAAAGGAAAATACACACTCAAGGAAAGAATACTGTACATGACCTGCTGAGAGATTAGCACTTACTAGGTCTGTCTGGAGGTATGACTTTCCCAGGTGTACTGCTTTTCCTCCTGAACCAACGAATATCCCTTACTGTGGTAGATCTTATTTCTTTTTTGGGATGGACAGTTGGCCAGGTGCTTAAGTCTAGCAGCAGATATGGTGTATAAAGCCTCTCTTACCCATATATGCACATGCAGTTAATTGACCGTATGCAAGCAAAAGGATTTATGGGTGTCTAAGGTGTGTTGGTGTTGAGTGAGTGCTTTTGGTTCCTTGCATTTTGAAAAATGAAGTACTGTAGAAACACAATTTTTTTGGAAGCATCTCGCTTCCTCTTAAAGACATGTTTCACATCAGGAGGAAGAAGTCATAAGTATTGAACTTGTTTTCCACCTTGGCAGTATTTTGTTTTTTGGAAATGTCAAGTACTGTATTGTCTGCTTACAGTAAGGCAATTCATCCAGGTGTTTTTTGGAGGCTCACTTGAAGTCCTTCTCTATTACTGGAGAGCAGTTGTTATTAGAGATGAGTGGGTATGATATATTTGGTTACAGTATGTACATAGCTATCTGTGTGCAGCTCTAAATGTTATATAGGGGAATATGATGCTCTCGAAGCAGACTTGTCTCACTTTAGTAACTGAGCATCCACAAAGAACAGCTGTTAACAATAACTTTTTAGGTTTCTAACCAGCCCTTTTATGGCCACAGTCAGAAACAAGAAAAACAGTAGCAGATTCATCACAGTGCTTTCTGCTGACATACTACGAATGAGTACAAGCGCTGCAGTACACTGGGTTGCTTTAATTTTTGTGCACAGTCAGCGCTGCAAGTTTTGGTGTTTTGAAATAGGTAACATTCTACAAAGTTACTTTTCAAGTGTTTCATTCTGTTATCTAAAATAGGTAGAAGCCAGCCCATCAGTGAAATGCATCTCACAGCTGTAATCAGAATGATGGTTTCTATTTTTAACTTGGCAGCTTCACCCCTGTACCAAGCTACAGCTTCCAGTGACATTTCAGATAGCACTGATATCTGCTCAATTTTTTTGTGGGGGTGGGGTCTCAGATGCAGACTGAAGATGGCAAACACTTGTCTTACATGTCTTAATGAAAAACCTACTGATCTCAAAGCTTGTTTAAGGTTGGAGATGTGTCTTACCATTCTCTGTGACTACTAACATGGAAAGAGATTAAATGAGGGAGGCAATCAAAGCAGCTCACTCCTTCTCTCCTGCCTGAAGAAAGGTGACTTGGCTCTTTCTATCCACTCCCCAGATTTGGGCGGTTACCTCAGAAAGCAGCTGCTCTTGGGCCTTTTTTGAAAGGACTCCATGTTTTTAGGAAGAAAATGTAAGCTTCTGCAACTCTGCACCTTCTTCCTCCTCTTCTCCTCCTGTTAGACCTGGCCACAATTCCTCTTGCTGCTTGGTAGCAGAAGCAGGGATCTTTGGGGATCTCTCCTTTGTTTTTTCAGTTGCTCTGGCTATGAGAACTCAGAATACCAATAAGTCCCTGTCTCTGTCTTCTGTTAAGGTAAAGGTGTACTGAGAAACTTCTGATTAGTGCTGGCAGCCACTCCTCAACTTGGCCTTCCTTGAAAACGCGTAATGCTACTTGTTCTTCCAGAATAACAAAAAAGCTTCATCTTATTCCGCTTCATCCAGACAACCACAGTGGATGGCTGTGGGGAGTGAGGGGAAAGGGTTACACAAAGTGGTTGAGCTTGTGTGCTCTCCCTCATTTAGAGCCAAAATACAGAGCTGAATGACCACTGGTCTGATCTGGTGGAGTGTTTCTCATGTTCACATGTTGTCTTTCACACTCCAGTGTTAACTGTATGCACAAGTGGTTTGATCAGAAACATCATAGGCACAATTTTTTTTTCTTGGAACAAAAAAAAAAAGCAAACCAAGCAACATGTCTCTGTGACAGAAGTACCATAGCTGCATGTTGTACCTACAGAAGAACTTCACCATATTTTTCTTTACTGGCAATACACATCTAGTCAATGTCTTATCTGAATGCTGCTTCTCCGTCACATTGCTCATCCCTCTTGTTTTCTGCTTGATTTTTTTTTTTTGTTAAAGAGCTGTTAATACTGGCTAACTGACTGATAGTCAGTTGCTGCCCTAAAATAGGGTGCATCAGACTACATATAAACATCCCCAACAACACTGGGTTCCTCAAGGGTAGCTGATAATGAAAAAATTGCTTGTTAATTGAAAGGAGTTGATACGTCTGTATCTAAGAGTGCCTGTAGCTCAGTCTAAAGTACACCTGTAAAACAAAAGAGTTGTTCCTTGATGTGCTTGTTTCTCCTGACTGAGAAGCAAAGCTGGGCTGACTGGTTTGGATGTGAATGAGTTAAGTTATGTGAATCAAGCCTTTCTCTGTAAGGAGGAGATGCTCCTGGAGACGGCTGTTTATTTCCTAACACAAATTATTTATCTTTTCTATCTTTTTTGATAGCCATGTGTTCTACCTTTACTTGTAACCTAGATACAAGGACAAAAGGCTGAATGTTGTTTAAGAACTTCCAGAATTCAGGTAGCACTCTATTGAAATCTCTCAGGTGCCTAATAAGACTTTATCAGCCAACTCAAAACTCTCCCTTCACACATAAAAGCTTTCAAAAGTAATTCCCAAAGTAACTCTTTCAGTGTGGAGACAGTACATGTTTAAGCACTCTGTCTTGGATGGATATAATGGAGACTTTCAGGAAAGGTATGTCTAGATGCTTTCAGGAGAACCTTAAGAAAACAACCCATGTTAGGGGCTCTTCTCAGCAAATTCTGTTGGAACTGTCTCAGAGTCTGGTTCAGTGTACGTTATTCCTGGAAAACTGAGTGTTTCTTTTATTGCAGTAGAGCAGGCAGAGTCTGAGAGAACTTGTATCTTCCTGTATGGCTTTCTGAAGAAAGGTGTTGGAGGCTACTGCAGTAATCTGGCTATCTGCATTTTTATGTTTTTTTTAATTTGGAGAATCTTCATCTGGTTTGATCTTGGAAAATACTGTGGAACTGTTGTGTTTCCATCCTTTGAGGACAGAGGCAGGAGAGTGCTGAATCTGCTGGGAGAAAGCAGCAATGCGTCTGCCACAGCCGCATTCCCCACAGCCTGCTGCTAGTACCCAGCCCTTGCTGATGTTTCAGAGGAGGGAAGGGGTGCACGTTGCCCTCTTTGAGTTCAGAAATTAGAGCCTGACCTGGCATTCACCATATTAGCACCTCTTCCATTGTGAGTCCATAGTGTCAGGCAGACTAAATCTTGCATTCCTTTGAAATTGCTTCTGCTGGTATTTACTATTATAATAACTTCTCACAAGCACAGAGCTTATTGAATAAGCCACAAGCCACAGTCCTCTGGGATGATGGAGGAGATGGTAATAATGCTGCCTGAGCTCAGGGAACTTTGACAAACATCAAGCACAGAAATGTCTGTTTTGTTCCTGTGCTCCTCTAAGTCTATCCTTAAGACTAGGCTATTGTAGCATATTGTACTGTATTGCTGTCTTGATAGTTCTTCACTACATGAAAAAAAGTGAATAACTAAAATAAAAGGTGGTTTAGTTGAAGGAAAAAGTGTATTGGCTACATCATGAAGAATAACAGTAAAGGCCCAAGGGGGTGTATGAGAAAATTGGAAAGATGATATAGGGAGTAGGAAGCATGAGGACATGTACTGTATGAATGGATGTGTGTTTTTTAACTTCTTGAGCCATAGGAAGCATGGAAATTAAGTCTGTGTTAGCAATTTGTAAAAAAAAAATCTGTATAAACAGTGTTTAATTTGGTGACATGATTAGAAGTGGCTACCTTTTATTACAATTGTGTGACAGGAAAAGAGAAATAGTAAATGCTTTTATACTGATTGTGCCCTATATTTTTTCTTCCAACTTATAGATCAAAGGCTTTCAAATTTTGGAGAAAATAATTTTTACTTTAGTTTCTTAGTGGTGTAAATTACCAATAAATACAGGAACTTGTGCTTCTGCAAATACTGTCTTTAATGCTACTATTTACTGGGAATGAAGTGAATTGGTGTGAAATCACCTATTTAGTAACCAAGATGGAGGAAGCAGATTCCCAAACCAATGGATTAATCAATAAGCAAAGGCTCTATGCATCTGTGGCATGATTATTTAGTTTAAGTCTTTTATTGTTGCCATGACTCAGGGTCTAAAAGTACCTATGCTAGCAATTATACCAATAGTTAGACTCTTCTAGATCTGAAGGCTTTTAAATACATTCTTTAAATTTTAAATACAATTAAAATTTTGACGATGTTTCTTTATGGCAACTAAGCGCTCTGGCACAACTCCTTTTAATGTGAAAGAATTTAAACAATCCATTTTTTTCCTCATTCTAGTTGTAGCTTTTGTTCTAAACAAAACCCATCCTTTTATAGTCAGCTGTTTTGGCTTAATATTACAGAGCTTTGTCCAAGTTAGAGGTCCAGATCTGGATGTACAACTTCTGAGATGTACAATCTTAGGCCAGGGTGAATTTTGAACAGTTGAGGCAGCCATAGACTTCAGATGAAATGTGGTACGTACACTGTGACCGAAGACAGATTCCTGAACAGCCTGCTCAGTCTTCATGTTAATGGATATTTTAAAGAGTTTTTTGTTCTAGCTCTTTCATTGGATGACAGATATTCATGTTGTCCAGACAGATTTATAAATCTCACTCTTCTAAATGTACCCTAACACAGTATGGCAAAGGGTGGTAGCCTTCTCATGCTTTTAGATAATATTTATCCCTGGAATCTATGCCCATGTCACTTTTCCTGTTGCACATATCTCCATCTTGCTGTCTGTATGATGAAGGAAGTGGTAGGAGAGATTCTTTTTTTTTTTTAGTTGTTCTTTATATAAAATAAACTTTCTTTCTCTGATTGAGAGAAACGTGGAAGACTTAAAGAAAAGTACTCCTGTCTGTATCCTGTATTGTTTTTCAATTCACTTCTTTCTAGGTTGGAGGACTGGAAATTAAAGGCTGAATTCTCATTTACAACCTTCATGCACTAGGAAGCTTTCTTTTTAAGCAACTTGATTGTGTCTTACAGTAGACTTTTGTGAATGCTGTTTGTTGTGGAACTGCTTCTGCACCTCCTAGATTCTGATAATAATTCCTTTCCTGGAGTAATTTTTATGATGAAATGAATCTGATGGAAGACAGTTTATCTTGATGATTAGCAAGAAAAATACTAACCTTTGGCTCTGGTTTAAGAGAAGCTCTATGACTTTATAAGCAATATCATCTTTCAGCTTGGATATCTGTAGAATTAGTGACCCTTCTCATTGTGATTTAAAAACTGCTTCAGGGAGAAAACTGCCTTTAGATGGTCAGACAGTTCTGTCTTAAAAACATGGTGGTATTAGTTAAAATGTGATGTTATTGCATTTTAAATGCATTGCTCTTGAAGGCTTTGAAACTTTGCAGGTGACTGTGTAAGGATCTTCATGATGTAATTCTTATTTCTTAAATGTACCCAAGTTGTCCATCTACTTTATGTAGCAGCACTAAACCACACAGAAAATGTGTGCTTTCCCATCCATCAGAGTAACTGGGAAGCATGAAAAAAAGAAAACATTTCACATGTGATTCACTTACTATTGTGAATGTTTCTCAGTCTTAGGATGCTAGCACCAAAAACTACATTTTTTTTTTTAGTATGTAACTTGTATGAATTTGCTGATTTAGAGGCTCAGTGAAATGAAAAGAAACTGCAGTGAAGTGACATGTTTGGAACATTCTGCCATTAGTCATTTGCAGAATGGGGTAAACAAAATAAAAAATTTTGCCAAATCAAGTAGGTAGCACCAGAAAGGTGGGAAATACATGGTGGTTTTTTAATTATTCAAATGAATTTTCGTGGTATTTGAGCCATGATCCGTAGAAAATGTCCAAATCTTTAATATCAATAGCAACTACATTTTCATTTCACACATGTTCACACAACACATTTGAATTCTTGAACTAGCAAGCACTTTAAATAGATTGAGTCTGGGATTGGGTTCCTTTATATGAAATAATTGTTCTGCATCAGGACTGGTACCTTTGAAGGTAAAGGCTAATGGGTTAGAAACATTATTCAGATACCACAGTGATTTGCGCAAAGTAAGGACCTAAGCAGAAAGGCAGAGCATTTGTTTTGATCTGTCTGGAATTGAAGCTGTGTTCAGGTATGCCATATTGTTGTTCCGTAATTTTTTTTCTGTGTGCCTACAGGGCATTTTGTTCATATGTAAAAGATTGACGTAGTGATAATGTTGTTTGTTTTCAAGATAAACATCCTGTAAATTAAGTAAAATGTTTATGTACAAGAGAAAACAAGGAAAAAATGGTATGGAGCTAGGGCTACTGTCAAATTTTTCCTTAGCTTTTTTTGACAGAATTCTTGATTTTTTTTTTCTGCCAAGCAAATCAGTTTGTGAATATGATCTTAAAAGCTTTAAAAAAAAAAAATTAACCAAAGATGATACAGGATGCTCTGTACAGTGAATGAACAGAGGATGATTTAATGGAGTGATTTGTATGGAGTGATTAGTATGTGAGAATTCTGTGGAGTGTGACTTTACTACTGTTCTATCAGAGGATTGACCTTTCTTCTTAATTTCCAGGGCAGTAAAGTAGATTACAAGATGTTCTGTGTGTCTGATACTGTCTGCACCTGATAAAGTTTTCTAGGACTATAATATTTGCTTTCCATTATCTGAGGAAGCCAGATTTGTACAAGTAGTAGTGCAGGAAATAATGCTTCAGAAATTCCTTTACTTCTTATGTTCTAGAGCATATTTTTAAGTTGCCTTTATCACCAACTTTCTGCCATGTCTTGATGCAATATGATATTTTTAAATAGCTTTTTTTTAACTTAGACTGTGTGGTTTCTGAGTGATGTTTCTGTGAGTTTGCCATGTAGTGGTAGAAGCCAAGAGAGATGATTTTAAAAAGATCTGTTTTTTGGCTTTTTTTATTTTTTTTCTTAGACTACCAATGTGAAAAATGACTTACTGGTACTGTCATTTTCAGTGGGTAGAGTTAATGCTGTCCTGGGTGCTGTAACTGTGCATATCCATAAAAAATAACCATTATTCCATTGTTTTCCCATGCTTGGCGAGGGAGATGTGTAATGTCACTGAAAATTTTTTATTTATTATATAATTGGAATGTGTTCCATTCCAAATTGTTATAACAATTCTTTTGTAGTGAAAATTACACACCATGTAATTTTACCCTTATACTGTTATCTATATTCTTGCTACTCACCCAATTAAAAAAAAAAGGCAAGAATAGTGACTCAATTAAATGAGGAAATTGAACATTCTTGGAGTCTATTTAATGAACTCTTTAACATCAAATCCTACAGATCAGCCTGTTACATGTCTATGCTGGAAACAGATATACACTGTTGCATCAAAGTATTGTCACAATCAATAAACAAAGTTTTCGGGTCTTCTGCAGATAAGAGCTAAGATATGTACAAAAATAACTTCATAAGCCACATTTATGCCTTTAAAATGCAAGACAACTACTACTTAATTTCAAGGTTTACATTATTTGGGGGAGACAACAGTTCAAAAGTGTAAAAACACTCTACCACAACCGTGTGGGAAAGAAAACAGACTGTGTTTAAGAAAAAAAATTAAAAATCTGTAGATCAACATTTGTATTACATTAGATCATTAGGTAACGTTTTATCAGTGTGTGACCATTATCACAGAAGTAATGCATTGATAAACTGTATTTTGGGTTGAGTAAGCATGCTTTAAAATTTTGCATCAGTGTTAAATGCACGTGCAATTCTAAAATCTGGTTTTAGTTCAGACCTCTTACTTCCATATTATTAGCATTTAAACCAGAAAACTAATTAGTAATTTTAATTTTATAGATTTTTTTAATTGGATTCAGTCACAGAATAGAAGTGATTTATCATCTGTTGTGACTATAAAGCACTGGAAGGACAGATAACTTCAACTATGTCTATTTTTACACCATTGGTTTTGTAACTTGGTATGCCTTTTATGAGTATCCTGGGTAAACAGCAGGTGGGTAGAGAAATTAATGTTCTAAAATTCTGTCTTATGCAGGTCTAGGAAATCAGTATTTTACAAAGAGGAAATGGAACTGTCATAGATAAATGTGCACAGTTGCATAAAAGATGTTAAATGTAATTCCAAAGTAGCAGCATAAATAGTTTTTACAAATATGCTTATTAATCTACAGAAACATCAGACAGGAAATATGAAGTCTGTCATAGGCTGTCATTTTGAATCACATGATAGAAGAAAGCAAAAGTGAAAATGGATTGGTAAACTAAATCAGTTGAAGTAAACACACCCATTAATATACAAATATTGCTTTGGAAACAAGACATTAATCTATGCTTTAAATTGCAGGTTAACTCTTCCTTTATGTAGGAAGAGCAACTGCTTTGCAATGCAGTGATCGCTTAACAAATTTTATTAGTTATTAAATCAGATTTGGTGCTTTCCAAGGATTTCTGATTAGTATTTTCCACATGGCAGTACAAGTGAAGAACTGGTGCAGTACAGCAGATCTGGAGAAGTAACCTGAAGGAGGTGTTTTCTATATAAGATTTGCAAATGTCAGTAATTTTGTTTCAAGCATGACTTTTCAATATGTCCTCTTGCATTTCTAGTTGTTATTTAGAAATCTCTTAATTGCTGTACAAGCAAAAAGCTTAAGTTAGGTTTAGTTCATCTTGCTTTACTGCATTGAAGTATTCAACAGGTACAACATAAAATGTAGCTGGGGAATAAAACCTGTGGCATTCATTATCATCCTTTGCTAAAATTAAGTTGTCTGAAACAGTTGAAAGGCAAGAATCAAAATTCTGCTTGACTACAGCCTGAGATGATTGATTGCATTACATTGTGTTTTGAAGTGGAAAGAATGTGTTTCCCTTCATACGGATTTTTTCTGGCCTGATTCTGGAGTTTTTGGTCTGGAATCTGATTTTTTTTTTATTTTCCTACTTTTATAATCCTAGATGATTCATGTCTTCCAGTGTAGAGGAACCAGGTGAGACTCCTGATGGTGTATGCCTTTGTTAATGTAACCTAGTAAAAGGAAGGTGGTAAATCAAATATCAACACTATCAATATCCTTTCCTTTCTTTAGTACTGTTTCAGACTGGAACTCGGAGTATGTTTCTTGAATTGTAATGAGTGTGTCATTAGCCTCTTGTTTTTTGATTTTTCTGAAGCTAATGGGAAGCAGTTCCCTTGTCATCCTCTTCCTTATACAGTGCTTCTCAACAGCAGTTTCTAGAACTAATTCTGCATTTACTGTGATGACACCAAGTGGAGTTCTGCCCAGAGAGGGAGGTGTGCAGGAAATGAGTCCAGGATGTGTGGGACTCAGTAGAAAGAAGTAGAGAATGGCATCCTCTCTGGAGTGAGGAATTATCCATTTTTCCTTTTGAGAAAAATCTAAATAATCTGAAATCTGAATGCTTAGGATTTCTGGCTTTTGCCATTATCATTTCAAGAATGCTTATATTATTTTTGCAGTAGCAACCTATTAATGTGTACTTCACTCTCCTGCTTATGCAATTCAGGGTAATGTACTATAATAGACATATTCCATAGTATCATTTCATGTAAATATTCAGAAAAATAAGTATTTAAAGGTACATAAATAATTAAAACTGAATCTAAAAGCAAAATTCTTTACTGGCATAACTTCCTGTAAGAAGTGGAGAGTACATAAGTGGCTAGAAGCAAAAAACTATCCTAATGTAATGATTTTTATCTGGCTATTTATTAGGTCACGTTGCACACAACACTGGCTTAGCACTCTCGCTACCAGTGATATATCAAGTTTAAACTACTTGTTCAGAAATCCTTATACAGCACAGTAATGTGAAGTTATAAGCGATCCGGTTTCATCATGTGCTTCCTTTTGCCTGCTGGGATCTTTCAGTAAAGCAAGTGGCAGTGTTTCAGAAGAGAGGAAGAGAACTCCCACTGGTGGTGTCTGTGCATGGAGCACTCTCCCTTTTCCTTATACGTTGCGTGCCTTTTGGATAACACTGTTTCCCATCCTTTTTGTTGAACAGCTATATCAGTTACTTTTATTCCTGTGGACCTTATCATTTAAATGGGAGTCAGTCTACTTTTTTCTCCATAATAAGGCTTGTTGAAGTCTATTGATTGAAATAAGAACTATTTCCAATAGTGAATAACAATAGGAATGCTATTCCTTCCATCATTTTTTTATTTCCCTGTGTGTTAAATTATCTATAATTATATTACAGTATATGGTTTATGTGAGTCTTTGTCTTGTCTTTGAGCACCTTGATAAATCTTGAAAGGAGTAATTTAAACTCTTTATAGCTGCTGAAATTTTTAATAAGATTACTTGGTCTGATAATGTACTTCTCTCTCCCATTAGAATATATATATTTCAGGTAAATTTAATTGCCTCTTTAAGCAATGTGAGTCTTGAAAAATTATCATAAAATAATTTGGATTTATTTTGCATTGCCAGAAGTCAAAGAATTTTTTTAAGCCTTAAGTACAGAATATGACAACACAAACTACAAGCTCTAGTAGCTTTGTTTTTTTTAAATGTAGATCATTTTGAACTTTTTGGGCTGATTCTCATAGCAGAAGACTGGTTAGAGCAGGATTTTTCTTGCTGTTTAAATTAAAAACATGAAAAAAGATTCTGAATGCAAACCATATTTTCAATGCATCTTAATGACAAAATAGAAAATCCTCAGAAGAGGACTTTTCCTGGACCACATTCCCTCCCTCCCATCTCTATGAAGTGAGGGCTTGCCAGCCTTCCGGAGTGCTGTGGGCTGCATCGTGCTGCACTCCCTTGCTGGTAACCACATGCTGTGCAGTGCGTGGTGATTTGGGGTCGGTGTGATGTCTCATCTACCAGAGAATGACAGAGCCTCTCAGCTGAATGCTGCCAGTCAGATTAGCTGCCTATGAAATTCATGTCATGTGAAGTTCAGCAAAGCAAGTGTAAAGGCCTGCACCTGGGGGGGAACAGCTCCACACACTGGTACTGACTGGGGCCCCCAAGATGGACATCAGTTTTGTAGAAAAAGATGCAGATGTGCGGTGGACACTGCATTGCCCATGAGTCAGCAGTTTACCCTTGCAGTAAGGAAGGCCAGCTACATCCTGGAAGACATTAAGAACACTGCTAGTGAACTGTGGGAGGTGATCCTTCCTCTCCATTTGGTGTGTGTGAAACCACACCTGAAGAGTCATGTCTGGTTCGGCGCTCTCTGCAGAGACAAGGACAGACTAGCGTCCAGCAAAGAGTCACACAGGCAATGAACGGTTCGGAGTTTCTGCCTTATGAGAACAAACTGGGAGAACTGAGCTTGCTCAGCCTGGAGAAGAGAAGGCTGGAGGGATTTTTATCATTGTTTCTGTACCTGATTGGGGTAGAGGGGAGGCAAAAGAGATCGAGCCAGATTCCTCTCACTGGCATACAGTGACATGAGAAGAAGAACTGGGAACAAATAACCATGAAATTCCATGAGAACACAGGAAAACTTGTTTACTGTGTAAACAAGAGCCAAACATATTGCAGGGCCAAACACTGTACTAGGTTGCATAGAGAGATCGCAGAGTCTCCATTTAACACCTGAGTAGACATGGCCCTGAGTAACCTGTTTGATGTGACCCTGCTTGAGCAGGGGTGGTAGGTGGTGGAGTGGGAACGGGGACTGCCAGCTGCTCTTCCCAAGCTCAATAGTGCTGTGATTCTATAAAATGAAATTTAGCAGAAAAGTGAATTCCAAATCAGGACATCTATATGTTAAATTTCACATATGATTATGATTAGAATCATAATCATAGATCTCTTTCCTCTTAACAGAGGAAGCTGTAAAAACAGTTCTGTATACTGATTTTGTTTGAGTTTGTGTATCATCAGTAGAACAATATTTAAAATGTTAAAATTCTGCATGGATGTTTTGACATCATCGTAAGTCAGGACTAGCTGACCTTTAAAGATCCCTTCCAACTCTAAGGATTCTGATTCCATGATTCTAAGTTTAACTCTTTAGCATCATGTATAATGAATGCTTTCTTTCTTGGGAACTCTCAATAGTTTTTCTTGCAACCATGCTATGTAAGTATTATACTTTGAATTCATAAAAAGCAGAATCATTTTACTCAGCCAGCTTCACTTCCAGAGGTTCATAACCAGTTATGTTAATTGACCATCACATTTGACAGTGGTGAAAATGACAGACAATGCTATTAGCTGTGGTGCTGATAGACAGTAATAATGTTGGAATGGGAAATGATCATCTCTGTTGGGCTGCTTGCTGAGAGAGGCTTTTACTCAGAGTGGCCACTTTAATGACCTTCTCTTCAGGTCTGCATTATGGTAAGTCCTGTTGCAGTAATTCTAAGCCTCTGACCAGACCTTCTAACTGGCAGCACATAAAACATAGCGTAAAGATATATATTTAAGGTATATGCTTCAATAATGCAAAACATTTTTACTTTCATTATTACCATCATAATATTTATTAGATGAACCAAGCATATCTTAGAGGGCCTTAATTCTCCAAAGGAGATTTCATCTTTTGGAAGTTGTAGCAAATATAGCACTTGAAAGTTTTGGAGCCGCAGGTACAGGCAGATCCCTGTTTCTGCTTCCAGCATATAGCAGGCAATGCAAGGAGGACTCAGCGGCTGTGATCTCTTAACTCTGCAGGTGGTTTGGGCTGGGAGTCTTTTCATCTAACCTTCCTTGTCTTCTGAGTATTTAAAAGCTACTTTGAGAGGGCAGATACACATGTAATAAGGTGAATGGTGATCTTTTATTTTTCATCTTTTTGTCACCATTGACTGTTGTGAGACTATATGTGACTAGTACTTTGCTTTTAGAAAATTATTTCTGAAGAACTTAATCACAACTTCCCCCCCCCCCCCCCCCCAAACCAGAGGGCTTTAAGAGACTTAGCCCAGCATATTAGCATTATTAGCTGACACATTTATGTAGCTTCATTTGCCTCTTCATCTCATCTCAAGAGTTATTGGAAGGATCATTGAAGCTGTGTTACGAGACTCAGAGTTGAGTCTTTAGGTGGAAGTTTCCTATTTCAGGCTGAACAAACCAGCAACCTCCTAAAAGCTAGATTTATGTGTTACTGGAGCACAGTCAGATAATCTGAAGCACCTAGCTGTTTAACTAAGGGGAACTCTGGTCTGTCATGTGAATCTTGTTACTTGAGCCTCCTTGAAAGGAGGAACTGGTCCAACTTCAGAGTTTTCCCAAGTCATGTAAACCCCCCAGTTTCCTTTAGTCTCCAGAGCAGTGCTCCTCCTTTCTTCCCTGTTGTGATCCTTTCATTCTGCCTGGCAGCTTTTCAACTTGAGTTTCATCAGAACCCTCCTTTTCTGCTGGTCTGTAGGAAGACCTGCACATGCCAAGAAACAAAGCAGTCTCTGCTTCTGCCCCAGGGAAGCATCTAGAGGAATGGGGTACTTTCCGCACGTTCTTTACTTGTATCCTTTCTGTATAAAGTATGTACACAATAAACTGAATACAAACTAAATAATTCTGCCATCTGTTATGAGCCATCAAAACAGAAGTAGGATAAAACAAGAATTTGTAATAGCTTAAAAATATAGTGCAATCTGGAGAGAAAGCAGGTGAATGTTTATGTATCACAACTTGCTGTAGAAAAACTTTGTCATACGTTTTTGACGCGCTAATGATTTTAAAGCTTCTTAAATGTAATTGGGGAAATTTATCCGGATAGCATTTCAAAGAGTCATTGTCATCATAGAGCTAGGTAAGACTCTGCAGGTGCCTTTCCTCCTGAACAGATGTACATGTGCAATGTATGTATATTTGCTGTGTATAGTTACTGCTGGCCTCTTTTGTTTCATAAATTAGTGTTTTTAATTAATCTTTTTTTATGGCTGAAATGATTCTCTTTTGGCTGACTTCACCCCCTGTCAGAGCCATTCTTCCCAGTGGTGCAGAAAACAGCATCTATGATAAGGAGCTTGATGAATCACGAACGCATATAATTTATACAAAAGATTGTTCTTGTATTATACAGTTATGCAAATGAAACAGCCATGGGACAAGGATTTTTTTGAAATAGGACTTAGTACAGAATCAGTCCACAGATGAGGATCAAATGTGATCTGTAATGGTAGGGGATTATACCTCTTGCATTTTCAGTCAAATATTCATTTATAGTAGATTTATTTATCTTTTAGGATGTTTTTGAAAGACTAGAGTTATTAACCAAATTGCTGGCTACTCACCAGACTGTTTTACATTCCCTTTCTCTTTTATGGGAAAATAATATATATGTTTATTTTGGTGCAGAAAAAAAATTAAAGAACTCTGAAGTTCCTTGAGTAGACTCTGAACAGAAGATAAAATTTAGCAAAGAACAACTTCTAGAAGGTTTCCTGAGCTGAAGTGTTCAGATGAGTAGTATGGATCCAGAGAGAAATGACAAGAAACATCTGTTCTTTGGCTGTGAAAGCTGTTCTTCACAACATGGGAGTTTCTGTGGGCTTTTCCTTTCAAGTGTTAGGTTTTTCTGGAATTCAGGCAGTATTTTCACAGTAGGGAAGAACAGGATGAGGAGAATTCTTGATCTTAAGGCATTGCATTAATATAAATGAATGTGGAAACTTGTTCCTTTGTATTATAGAATAATTTCAAAATCAGCTGCTAATGAAATGTACTTAATCATGACTATCTATTTGAATAGACTTAATTGTGCTTCACTGAGAATGATGCAACACCCTTTGAGGATTTCCTTCTTATTGATAACATTTGTATTTGGAAATATGCGCGTATATGTAAAACGAATCAAAGTAATATCCAAAACTGCTAACCTAAAATT
The DNA here is from genome assembly GCF_002078875.1 of Numida meleagris. Classification (NCBI taxonomy): domain Eukaryota; kingdom Metazoa; phylum Chordata; class Aves; order Galliformes; family Numididae; genus Numida; species Numida meleagris. The sequence goes on along the minus strand of NC_034411.1, from coordinate 82,332,609 downwards.
AGTTATTGTGGGGAAAAAATTATTTGTACAGTACATCAGGCTATTTATTTTATTATAATAAAGAAGCACATCTTTTTAATGAATTAAACCCTCTTTGTGAAAACCAGGTGGTGCAAAAGTTGAGACTGTGTCAAGAGGCATCGTACTTACAAATAAGGGAGGCTGTGATAAGTAACACAGTGTGCTGTTGGTAAAAGCTTTTGACCCAATCTGCTCCGTGTAGTTCATGTAATCCACTAGATATTCAAACATTGCTGCATATCTTACACAGCATAAAGTTGCTTGTTAACTGGCCAGTAATAAAGAATTCAGATCTTAATTGACAGTAAAGTGATTTTAAAAAGAGCCCGGAGTGATCAGAAGCAAAGCAATTTCAAGGAGCTGCTTTTTCAGTCTACCCAAACTGAAGGATGGAGGTGGCTTGTATGGTGGAGATGATCTATACAGCTGTCTTGTACTGTTTAGAGGAGGTTTCAGATGTGCCAAAGCTGGCCTTCAGTTCTACCAATTCCTACAGTCATCTAGAAGGACGCACTGAAAGTTAATGATCTTAGAGGTATGTGGCAAGAGCATAGTATTTGGCCTGTGTGAATAACTTTCTCGTTTTCTGTTTTACATCATCATACTTCCTGCTGCAGCACAGAGTTCACTCTTGAGTTGTCTTTATAAAGAAAATGCCAACTTATTATGCAGTTGCTTTGGAAAATACAGTATGAAAAGCAGTGTTAGTGTCAGCTGTGGCAGGTCCTATACTGTCAATTTTCTAGTAAATAGGCACTCAATGTGAATGGCATGTAGATTATTTTTAGGTAACTTATTCAGCAAAGCTACTGAGCAGTTAGTCTGAAGGTATTTTTCTTAAGTCCCTCACAGGTAGTTACTGTTGTCTGTGTTAAATACAGTCTTTTAGAGCACTGGAGTTAATCTTGTACTGTGATGCACATATAGCCAATTACATAGTTACTGTATGCAATTGTAGTATTTGTGTATGCTCCGTGAATTCTTCAGAGTTGTAAGTGAATGGTAACTTCTCATTTCCCATCTAAATGCTTGTGATTCTTCTTAACCAACAAATTCAAAGATCCTGCCAAAAGGAATTGTGGAGTTGAAATGACTTTTAGAAAAAGATAAAAGTTCTGAGTGAACATATTTTCTCAGAGTGCTATGTACATAAGTACATAGGATGTGACAGGATGCACTAACGAATGCTGAGGGATTTGGCTGATGTCATTGCAAGGATGCTCTTGATAGATAGTTCTTGTAAAGTCATAGTGGCTGGGAGAGGTTCTGAGCAATAGAAGAAACAGATGTCATTTTGATCCTTCAGAATAGCTAGAAGATCTGGGTAAGTACAGGCCTATAAGCCTCAGCTCAAACCCAGCAAAGATTATGGACTAATTAATCCTGGAAACAAATTCCAAATGCATGAAGGACAAGAAGGTGATCAGGAGTAGCTGCCATGTGTTTTTAAGGGAGAAATCACGCTTGAGCAACGTTGGTGCTTTCTACAATGAAGAGACCTTGCTTGGTGGGTAAGGGGAGAGCAGTGGATATTGTCTCCCTTAACTTCAGTATGGCTTTTGATGCTGTCTCCTGTAACATCCTCATTGCCAAGCTGGCAAGGTACAGGTTTGATAAATTGACAATGAGGTGGATTAAAATCTGTCTGAATGATAGGGCCCTGAGGGTAGTGGTCAGTGGAATGAAGTCCAGTTGGAAGGAAGTCACTAGTGGAGTACTCTGGTGCTCCACACTAGTGGAGGATCAGTACTGTTTAACATCTTCATTAATGATCTGCATGATGGAACAGAGTGGACCTTCAGCACGCTCACGGGTGATACAAAATTGGAAGGAGTGGATGTTAGATATCAGATAGATATGCTCTCATTCAGAATGACCTGGATGGGCTGGAGAACTGGACAGAGGGGGAAAACTCATGATGTTCAAAGGGATATGTAAGGTTCTATATCTGGGAAAGAATAACAGCAGGCACCAGTGCAGACTGGAGGCTAAGTATCAGGAAAACAGCTCTGTAGAAAAGAGCTTTGGGGTCCTAGTGGACAGCAAGCTGGTCTTGAACCAGAAGCTTGCTTGCAGTGCAAAGAAGGCCAATATCATCCTGAAACAACGAGCCCAGGGGTCTCACAGTTGGTATTATAGTCTCCCTTTCTTGGGACAAAAAAAAACACGTATGTAGGTTGCTCTGGAAGTAAAGCCTCCTATTTATTTCCATGGAAACTACCAGAGAAACAAAGATCACAATAACACTATTTGATAGAGCAAATTCTCATCTACAAAATGGTATTTTTCAACATAGTCACCACATTAGCAATGAACAAGAGCTGGGTGGCACACTCAAAATCTGCACCAGTGGAAGTGATTCACTCTTGCTGTCTGAAATGCACCCACCGGCTGCCTCACTGTGCTCACATTCACTGTTTGGTCCCCTTAAATGTTCAAGTGCTGATGAATGTCAGTGGGAGCCATTTTTTCCACTTGAAGGAATTCAGTGTCTGTCCAGTGACAACAAAATGTAACAGAATATTGGTGGAAAGGTTCAACCTCTACTGCCATACCACCAACACCTGCTTCTGACTTCATGGGCCAACATAATAAAACAGGAGGAGACATTACTTTTTGGACAGCCTTCATACTTTCCCTTATTAGACAATTTCTTACGAAATCAGGCTTGCTTTTGGGTTTTGAGTGGAGTTTCTAGATTTTTGCTTGCTTTGTTTTGGTAACCTGTTTTTTGATTCTAAAGAGGAAAAAACAAAGCTACTGTAGTCAACTAGAAGAGTTGTTTGTAACATTCTCCTGACCTTCTTGTTCAGTACTATTTGACTGTCTTGTCTTGAGTCTCTTCTCATTCTGTTCTGTGGCAGGCCTGGCAGGAGTGAAGGAAGGTATCTGGGGTGATGGAGGCAAGAGCACTGCAAGTGCAGCTGTAGCCTGTAGGAAGCAGATAAATGAATGGCACAGAAAGTGAGACTGGGAAGTAGAGAAGGTAATGGAAGATGATGGTCTACAATGAGCAGGAATACAGTGACTTTTAAAGCCTCATTTAGAAGAAGGGAAAATGAAAAGAGTGGAATTTACTAATGGAAAACACATAACTCTCCAAAGTAGGCTTCAAGGAGATATAGCAAAGTAGAACTGTGGGATGTTTGTATTTGCCTAACATGGATGTAAGTAATTTTATGCAAGTTTTCTCTCAGACTTTACAGTGCTTTCTTAAGAGTAGGCGTATCCTGCAGCCTCACTAAGAATAGGCAGGAAATCTTAAAGTCATGATTTAAAAAAAAAAAGGAAAAAAGGTGGGAAAGACCATGGAAAAAAAATTGAATAGAAAGTGGTAAATGTAGTAGAAAGAATGTGAGAAGGAGCAAAACTGAGAATGAATAATTAATGGCTGAAGAAGATGGTGGCAGCTGTGTAAGATGTGGGGAAAGAACTAGAAACATCGGCCTGCCATCTGTCTCTTAGAGAATAATGTTGGAAACTTCTTGACTATTTGCTGTTTACATGATTGCAGTTCCTCACTGGACACCATTTCTGAGTAGAACTTGCCATGCTGATCATTCAGAAAGTCTCATGGAATGATGTTGTGTTTTGAAAAAAAAAAAAAACCCTTTAAAAATTGTGGTGAAGTTTCCTGATTTACCTCAGGTGACAAAGATTAGTCAGCTTTCAATGTGTGATCTAGGTGTATTTAATGCTTGCAAAAAAAAAAATGCTGCTATTCACAACAAGTTCTTTTTTAGACATTTATTTGTTCTACAATGTTCCCTTCCACTTGGGTGCTAGAACATGCTGATTTTCTCTGGGGAGAGAGAGCCCTAATGAGGATAGAAAAATGGCCATTTCTTTTAAAAGAAACAAACATATTAAAATAAAACCTGTAAGCCTGTCTCTTAAAAGAGTTTTTTGTTTGTAATAATCTCAGTAGCAAGAAGCTGGTGTCCAGCCCCATAATACATTAACTTACCTGAATAAACAGCAATATTTGATGCTTTTCTCAGAAAAAACTGCATCTATCTTAAGTGCATTTCTCTGTGGGGAAAAAAAAAACTTTTAAAATATCGATCTTGAATATGCTGATCATTGTGAGGCATTACATTGATATTCACTCCAAATGAGATTTTTGCTTTCATTTTCCTGCTTTTAGACTTGACAAATGGCCAGACTCTGTTAGCATGAGCATACTGGTGTCATGAATATTGTAGGTTCCACAGGGCTTTGTTACTGAGCTGACGTAAATCATTGTTAACAGGAAAATATTTAAGAGCTGGAAGAGATTTTAGTCTCTTGAAACAATTGTGCAATCTAGTGTGGTCTACTGCCCTTGTTGGCATCCAGTTGTATTTTCTTATTGCCGATTTGCCTCATCATCATGTATTTTCTCATCACCTCTACAGATAAATGCACTGTATAGTCTGTAGTAGGTTATCTGTTGTAGGTTATAGTAGGGCACTACATTCTTCAGTGCAGCATTAGACAAGTGAAAAATGAGTGGAACACTTGTGCTTTGAGCTGATATTATTGCTGAAAATATTTTGATGCCTTCAGAGAGAAGATGCTCTAAAAAGCAGAAAATGAGCGTAGCAGTATGTATTTGTGGTATCAACTTCTGGTTTTGGAAGCACTGCAGATCACATACAACTGAGTTTACTAATGGAAAAAAATATATAAATTAGTTCCCTGCTTCCCATCACTGCTTTTTTTGTCATTTTTTTCATCTCTTGCCATCCTGATTTTAAAATTGTCTAAGAAGCAGCCACTGTGGGACACGTTCATTATATCTGCTCCCCTCTTGCCCATTGAGCCTCAAGTTATATGACTGAAGTTGGGGTAGCAGTTGGAAGCAGTTGAATTGATGATTTGGAAGAAAAGCTAACAGGTGAATTCAGCAGGGTGTCCTTTTTTAATATGGAGTTCCATGATTATTAAGCAAACAGCGCATGATATTTCTGCCAACAGCTGATCCAGTTAGGACCATGGTCCCTGCCTCTAGCCCATCAACAACTAGTTACAAGGTGACAGGGAGTGGAAGTGGGTGTGTGATGTGATCCCCAGGAATTTGGTTTAGGAGTTATGAACCCAGGAAGAACAGAAGGAAAATTGTATAGAGATACAACTTCTGTCTTTGTGAAGGGCAAAGGCCTGCAGCTTTCCCAAACATTACGGTTTGAAAGGAAGCTGGAAGCTGAGTCTGAAGGGAACAGTCTCCCAGCTGAGGGTGCTGGGGAACAGCCCCTTTCTTCAGAAGGAGGTTTTTGAGGAGTTCCTGGCATGGGGTGAGCCAGGAACCAGAAGCTGATGCTGGTAGCAGCTGCTTCCCCTTCAGCTCTGATCTTAACTGGCTGGAGCATTTTAGGTGTCCCTCAAGAAGACAGAATCTTGCCCTGTGCTGGCTGCTGCGTACAGTGTGGGACTAGCACCCCTGAAAAGTATAGGTTTGGCTCTGCCTGAATTCAAGTATTAGCCTGTTGTTCTACTTTGAGAAGCATTTGGTCCCCTTTCTCTAGCTTGTATGCCACACAAGTGGCTGAATTAGGTAGCAGAACTTTTGCAGGTGGTGACGTTAGTAGGCTGGCATGTTAGTGACATTGAATATTCAGTCAGTAGTCTTTGGAAGGTTATGTATTGTATAATATTTGAAAAATAAAATCCAGAAGAAGCTGTTGTTATCCAGTCAGCTTTTTGACCTGTCATCCTCCGTGAATTATTCTGAACAGCATTAATAATGTAAATGCTTGTTTGTTTGGAAGCACCAGATGTATGCTGTGAATTAAAAAGTCTTTAGGTAGCTTTGTCAAAATCAGATGCCCATGTCAGTAAAACTTTTGTATTTTTATCTGACAAAAGTGTTGTTACTCGTGTTTTATTTAAAAAAAAAAAAAATTAAAAGCTTTTGTTTGCCAGATTTAGTCTTGCATAAATAGGCATGGATATTCTGTATATGGAATGATACGAATGCTGGAAGTGTAAGTTTCATGATTGTTAGTAAATGTGGCTTTGCATCTTTCCGGTATAGTTTGTGCAATGTTGTAACATAAAACTCCAAGCATTTGTATCTGTTTATTTTTGCTGTTTGCATACTTTTGTAGATCTGATTCTGTTTACACATGCAATAAAATTGAAAAGTGGTGGATGTATGTAAGTGGAATCAGTGCTGTGATTGAAGTGCTCTTAAAATAAGCATGCACAAGTAGAAGTGTCTGGAGATATAAAATATTCAGAGGGTTGAATTAATGACTGGGAAAGACAGTTTGATGTCTTGAAAGTTTATTTTTTAAAAATTAATCAATTAGGATTTAATATAAAGCTGTTTCATTAGCTGGCAGCAGCGGGTGTCACCTCTGTGAGCGGGGGGGTGGAAGGATGGCATGGCAGGATGGCTGCATGGTGGTGCTGCCGGTGCCATTTGGTTGGGCTTCTCTCCTGTTCTCTCTTGTGCACAGCCTCATGAGGGCATCTCCTGGTGGACAGTGTTCATGGTGAGGGAATTGTCTTCTGTGATCTGAAAGGAACTTCAAGGCAGTGATAGAAGCAGGATTTTTTAGAATAGATGTTGAAGGAAGTTAAAAAAAAAAAATTAAAAAAAAATCCCTAATAGAAGATGTTCTGACATCCACTTTGAAAGGCTTTTTAAGGACTCTTTCTGTGACTTCTTGTAAAACCCTCTCTCTCCACAAGTTCATTGTATAACGGTTCCTTAGCTGAAAAGGTTTCCATGTGTCTCTCTGCATGTGTGTGTATATAGCCAGTTAATGGGCTGTATAAATAATGATTTTGCTTCTTGACTAAATAATCCATCTTGCTGGTGCTGCTGTGGAGCATATCCACTGTCATTAGAGCTGAGCTCTGGAGGCTGGGTGTGCATGTTGCTGAAATCTCAGCTGCTGCTTCCCCCCTGCTTCTGTGTAGCAGAACTCAAATCACACTTGCGGTTTTTGTCTGAAAATCACGAAGTTGGTATTACTGTAGGCTTCTCACATGCGTCTGAAAATGGTTTCCCATTCCTCTGGTTTCTATGTTTAAGACACAGAGCATGGTCTAAATGTAGTATCATGGATTGCAGATTTGTGCATTGGAAGTGTAATTTAAGGCACCTCTCAAATTCTTTTTTTTTTCCGAGGGTGCATACGTAAAATTAAAAGTATGAATTTTCTGAATAAGGGATTCTTTCTTCAGTTTTAATTAACTCTACAGGAGCTGCTGTTTTATTGATGCTGTTTAGCAGAGGGCCCAATTTGCAGTTCAGCACTGAAAAGTTGTTTGTTGGGGAACATATTACAGGTTGTAATATGTCCTGCTAAGTTTTTTTAATTAAATATTTAAAAGCTTCTGTTTTAACTGAAGTAGGTACAAAGTTTGCATCACAGAACTTTGATCTTTCAGCTTTTCAGTATCACTATGCATACATGAGCATAGAGAGAACACTTGGTGTTGGTAAGATGTTTTGATCACCATTTGAAATTATTGTTACTTTGACATTGGCTTTTCTATGACTTGATTGTATCAGTGAATTACATGAAGAAATATCTTTGAGTTATATCTGATGTCTTGTCTTTCTATTTGGGTGGCATCAGTACTGCCTAGTGAGTTCTTCATCCCTTTTCACCATGGGACTGAGAAAACTACTTAAATCTATATTGATCATTAAGTGAATCAAATACAGTGCAATTTATATTGTATTCTGTAGTGGATACAAATTGTGCTGCTGACCTTAGGCTAACCCCTTCTGTATAGCAATGACAAATATTATCCTTTCAAATTGTGGTCTTGGCATTGAGTACATAAACTGTCCTCTCCAGCATGCTAGAGAAAAATGGGGGAAATGGCTTGTGCTGTAAAGACTGTCTGCAGATGGATATTTGCAAGCCCCTTCAAAAACTAAGGAAATATACAGTGTCAGAGCTCAAGGTTTCCCTGTAGTACTTGTCAATTCTTTCTTCATTCAGCCCCTTTGTCTTTTTTTCCTCTGTTTTTAATCAAATGAGGTATTTTCAGCTGACCCAAGTTAAAACCTACTAATTTATAGGTTGATTCATACCAGTCTGACATTTGTTTTTAGTTAAATGTCTGCATAAGCCAGATGTCCAGAGGTTCAGGGTTTGTTTGATTTCTGTATACTTGAAACCACTTCGGAGAAGATGCTTTCCTTGAATTTCTTGCATGCCTTAGTGAAAAAGTGTCACTCTAATATGTCACTTAAGTGTATCTCAGCAGCTGATTAGGAGACAACCAGATCCTAGTGCAGGAGGATCTCTTACAGTGACCCACAACCCAGCTCTTGGTACACCATTAGATGTCTGCTGCTCAGGCAAGGAGATGTGAGCCAAGGAGCAGGAGAGCTGCTCCCTCATTCCCATTTATCCACACTTAGTTCCAGAAGACAAGTGCAAGGTTTCTGTCTCCTCATTTCTTCCTCCTGACAAGTCTCAGGAAGTAGGATAAAAGAACAATTAAGAGTCAATTTCACTTAGTTTTGAGGGTGGTTATAAATCTGAGTTAAAATAAATGAAAGTATTACATATCAAATGCTGTATCCAAATGTACCAAATGTATATCATCGTACAGTTGATTGAGATTGTAGAAATCAGGTAGCATGTGTTAATTTCTTTGAGTATTTTGAAAATATTGGATTACTTAAGGGAAAAAAATATAATAATGGTTGGACTTGGTGTTCTTGAAGGGTCATTTCCAACCTATGATTCTAAAATTGCATTCATACTACATGAACTGCATTTTGGTTCATTTCTGTAAAAATGTAAATACCTCAGGAAAAGAAAAGTAACTGGAAAACTTCACACAACTAGAATATTGCATGCTCTTGGTTATTCATTTTCAAGATTTAGTCTGTAGTTCTGATTAAGGATGTAGATACAAGTGTAGGGAAATTATGGAAATTTTAGAGGTATCTTCAGGAAATGACTTTTGGGGAGAAATCTGATTATTTCTTGATGAGCATTTTGATAGTTTTCCATTTCTCAAAATGGACATGAAAGTGTGTAATGCATTCAGTCAATCCACTCAAAATATTTCTCAGATTGGGAGAGAGAGAGCTCCCTTCAAGTACTGTGCTTCTTTGGCTCATTTCCTAGCTGCTGAATTTTTCCTCTCAGATACTTCCTTTGCTGATCTTTAAAAGGTTGTACTAATAAGCCAGGAGACTTTTGCTGCCAGTGTAATATAATTCCCTTTATAGTGAAGGTAGATCAGAAGCAGAAAACTGCAGCCAGTTCCCCATGGAATGGAGGGAATGCCTATATTCTAGCTGCAGTGAAATAGAAAAAAAAATTATGGCAGATTATGAAATTAGCTATCTGACAAAAGTACTGTACCTTATGGAAATTCCATTATATAAGAGAATGCAGGAACTGAATCGCAGTGGATATACCAGGCACAGGGGATTTCCCTGAACAAACAAAAGATGCTCCCTGCAAGAGGCTGAAGTAAGCCAGAAGGTGTATGTACGGGTGTAGAGCATTCTACACACATAGATGTGGACTAACCAGATCTAAGCTACTGGAAGATGATTTTCTGTTACACAATGGTAGAAAACTTCTTTAAAGCCAACTTAACCAACTTCACTGGGATAGTTGTGGTGGAAAACCAAACTGGAAAAGATCTCATTACATAAGGGGATAAGTCCTTTTCCTTGCTCCAAATGCTCTTTGCAAATGCTGTTCACAGATCTAATGTTAATCTATATGTTGTTTTTTTTCAATAGTATTTTAAAGACTCTAATGGTATGTGAAAAATGTCATCTGCTGGATACCGGGTCAGCCATAATCTGTGCAGCTTATGGGCTTGTTCTGAAATTTTGTTAAATATTGAGCATACTTCAGAATACATCTAATAGATTGATTTTTTTTTTTTTTTTTTTTTTCCTACAGACCTTTTTAGAGATGCATGTAAACTTGTTGAGGGCTCTGGCAGTTGTAGCAGGCCAGCTTTTTATTGTCCTGAAAAGGTCATGGCAATCAGGGGAGATCACTGATTGCTGGGGGGGGGAAAAACAGCAACAAATGTTGGCTTTTCTGATTACCCCTGGACAGTTGCTAACCCAGATCACTCTGGTCATAGATTTGAGTTGTGATCTTAACTTTGTGGCTTGACCTGGGACTTGCCTCTTTACTACAGTCTTGTCTTGGCAGGTGCTGGTCCCCTGGCTGAGCTTGGCTACCATTGCTATACCTGTTCTGCTTTTCACATAGGGTATCTTAAGCTGACTGTCAGTGAGGCTGCTTTGCTGCCTGCTTTGTTCCCATGTACAGTGGTTGGTTCTATTGCTTTGCAGAAGTGCTCTGGCTGGCTGCTCCGTGCAGACTGTAGGCTGGGTGAGTTCCAGAGATCCCTTGCAGCCTACGTGACTCTCTGTGAAATGTGGCTGTGCTCCAGCTTTCCTTGCCTACGGCATTCATGGAGCTCTAAATTGTATTGACTGCTTTATGAGTCCCTGTGTGGCCCCTTTGCTGTTGATATTTTTGCTATTATGGATACAGAATCTTAGGTAGCCTTTTATTGAGACAAATGCAACACAGTGAACTTTCTTCTAGCTTCTGTCCTCATAGGATGCAATGAGGGAGAGGGGGGCAGATAGCTGAGGTGCTTCATCAGATTTCAAGGGATATGCCTGAAGAGGACTGCAGAAGGGATAACCTCCCACTCTCCTGGAGTTGCAAGGGCAAGGGTTGCAAACCAGGCTAAGTTGAGAACTCCATTGTTGGTGCTGCTCGTCTTAGGAGAGCTTTATTTCCACAACACCCATCTTCTTGTGTTGCATGCTGTTCCTGTTGAGGAACAGGTGAGTTTTGCCATACATGTTCTCACGCTGTGTGATACCGTCATGGTTGTGCAGCCCCCTGTCTTCAGACCAATTCTATACCTGTCCTGAGAGAATAAAAAAATAAAAAATTTTAAAAAATCTCAGACTGTTTCTGTCAGGCTGTTGACTGTGGTTATCATGGAAGAGTGTGAAGCAGAGGGAATCTGCTGTGCTGAACTTGTGCTTCCTGCTTTTGTGAACCTACTTCCAGTAGTTTGGACTTAGTCTTCCAGTAGGCTAGAGAAAAGCTGCAGGCAGCAAATAATGTGCTTCACGTCGTGTTGAATTCATAGTTTGAACTGCACAGCAATTCAGTGGCTGCTCCTGGAAGTCCATGCAATCCATGCATCCTCTTAGCTCTATGGGATGAATGCATCTCTCCTCACTTGGTCCCCTCAGAGCTGCTTTCACTGGCTTGTGCTGGAAATGGAAGGCACTTGCAGAAAGCAGAAAATAAGCAGACAGTATTAGGTGTTTTACTGCAGGTATTAGCTGTACCAGGCTGGGTAGAATTGTTCTACATTCTACTGTGTTACCCTGACTCTGCTCCTACACGGTACTAATTATAATCTTGATATGATCCAATTAAAAACCACTCTCTATACTGCCTAATTGATTCTGTCGCCGTGAAACAGTGAAAGCCAGGTGGGCTTAGCAACTCTGTAGGATTCTTGTCGCAAACTCTGATATGTAGTTCATGAATACTGGGGGGAGGATGCCTACAAACAAATGGGATTGGCTGTTATGGATATTTTCAGTAAAATATCGATATTAAAAAGTATGCTTTCCAGATAAACTATCTGAATAAATGTTGTCCATGTGGTGGTCTGTGCAGAAGTAGGTGGCTGCAGTTAGTGTTTATGCAGACATTTTTGTATTTGGAACTGTTCTGAGTAAGGACTTGCTCTGTTTATACTACAATTTCTAATTCTGACTATGCCACTAGAGCCCAGTGTGATTTTAATGGTTTTTAATGTAAGTTTGAATATTGCATGCTTATTTGTTTTCACCAGAGATTTGCTATTGATTGAATTCTTAAATGGTGTCCCTGCTGGCAGAACTGCTTCCTACCAGTTAGCATCTGTCTGCTGGATTGGGGTCTCTGTGTTCACATCCTTGCTTATGCTGACACAACTGAGATGGGTTAACGCATCTTTCTTTTTTTGTCTTTCCCTCTTTATTTGTAGCTCTCCACCTCCGTAAATCCTTCTGTCTTTTCTCTTTCTTCTTTTCCTCTTAATTTCTCACACAGCTAAGCTAACAGAGGAGGCTGTGTGGGATGAGGAGTAGAAAAGGGGGAGCGAAAGTGAAAGGGGGAGTTGGGAAGACAAAAGGGAGAATGTGAGAGGTGAGGGGGAGGTGGTAATGGAAGTGGAAAATAGAACAAAGAAGGAGGGGTAGTGGCTGAGCAAAAGGGGAGATTTAATAAGGAGGGCATGTGAGTGGGAGATACTCTGCTCCTAGACTTTCAACTGGAGATACGGCAGACATATTTTTTCTGCTCACAGTACGAATAATTAGAACAAGTATCAGTCCTGAACCTTTTCTGCCAGGAAGCTAATTTTCCAAAAGCATGAATGTATAAGCTTTATTTTATTCTTACCTCTGGCTTAGAAATGAGGTCTTAAAAATGGCCAAATGAATAACCTGCAGTTATTAACTGTGTCAAGGAAGTTAGTCTGTCCATGGGTCAGTATGGGAAAAAATATCTCTGGGGTCGTTTACTTTATCTGTTGATTGATGTGCATTTTTTGGTTGTAAAGAAGTAAATGAAAGATAAAAGGGTGTTTGCAATGTTGTTAACTATCTATATTTTGGCTTTTATTAGGTGAGATTTGACTTCTGGAGACTATCTTAGACATTGCCTGTTGGAAGCAAGCTTTGGGGCAGGCCTGGAATAGCTGGAGAAGTGCCTTCCCTGCTCCTCCACAGCCTCACGTAGTCTGCCCTGCCCTTCTCTTTGTGATTGTCTCTAGACTAGCCTTTCCCCTGGGATGGGAGAGTTGAAGGAAATCAGTATTAGTCCTATTGATATAATAAAGACTGTGACTGTTCACAAACTGTTCTTTTTCTCTTTAAAACTGTATGTTTTTGTCCTTCTGGTCATGAAGGCTTAACATTGGTGTTGCAGTTGAGAACAGGATGGAGACAGCAGACAATAATGTTGGGAATGATTCTGCCCATCCCTGTTGAGCCATCTTCCATGCATTTTCCCTTCCTTTGTTCTGTGTTGTGCAGCAACAGGGACATTTGGCTCATCATTTACAGCTGCTGTTCTGTCCTTTAATACAGACTGTGAATTTCACTAGCTGATACTAAGGATTTCTTTGAGTATGTGCATCAGACAGTTATTTACCCCAAGCCTCCCGAAGCAACTTCTTGATGCTGAGCAAATAGAAATTAAAATGGAAAGTGTGCTTTGGTGCTTTGCTTTTATGTAGTTGCAATGATGTCTGGGGAAGTACTGCAATGGAGAAATCTGTTAAGGTAATTCTGGAAATCATGTTCACATTAGAAGTCCCCAAATTATACTTTATTTAAAAATGTTTTAATGAGCTGCCATATTCAGAGCATAATCTGTCAAAGAGAAGTGCATGGGAGTACGTTTCAAATCCCAGGATGGAACTGAGTGAATGCTTTAGGGTTGACGCACTAAATTTTCATGGTAGAAGGCACTGATTTGTTCCTCTTATACTTCTCCCTATACTAACCCGTGGTGGGAAGCCATCATGGCCTCTCCTTGCTGTGGTGAAAGAGGAACAAAAGAAAATCTTAAATAAGGGAGAAATTGTGATATTCCTTAGCAATCAGAGAAACGACTCTGTTTTAAGTATGCTTCTGTGAGAGATACTGCAGCAGAAGACATGTGTGGGCAGCCTGTAGTATTTTCCCTTCATGAAGGGAGGAGCAGAACTGGAAAACAGAGGAAACGGAATGGTGCCTAACCAAAGATTAATTTTTTTGTTGTGTGGAATGTTTGTGGGAATATTTCTGTAGATCCCCCTTAGATTTCTGTAGCATCTAGGAACTATAGGTGTTGCGTGCAGTCCTCATCAGAACTGTGCACAGAAAACAGTCATTGTCTGAAAGAGTTTGTAGTCTGAACAGACAAATATCATGCAACAAAAGAGTATGGCTCTTCTAGTCAGCATAATGGATGCTGATCTCAAAAATTACACCTTAACCGCTTTCACATAACTTACAGGCATTGTGTCTTAACAGAATTTGAAGAAAGAATTTGAATAAAATGCATTTTCTTTACTTAGCCCATTATAGTCTTCAAGCCAGCCTAGTCTCAGCTTCTTCCTTTCAGTATTCCCGTCCTTTTCCTCAGACGTTTGCCATAGTGATGTTCTGTAAAGTAGTAAGTCTGAAGTTGCCAACTACAGGTTCTCCATGGGTGTGGACCTTGCGAAGGTGATCGGAACCACTCGCTTTCTAATCCAGTGTTTCTCACTGGAAATCAGCAGTTTGTAGAATCACAGTTCTGTGTGCAGAACTGCTTTTAAAAAAAATTAGACTGGACATTACTTGATATTGAATAGTTGGAAATCTTTTCTGTGAATATTTATAATGAAGAGGAGCAGGAGAAAGTATCAAAGACCTGTTTTGAAGTTACAATTTAGTGCAGAAATATTAGAGAGAGCTAAGTTAAGGAAGAATAGATCAAGAATCTACTGTTAGAGAAACCTGTTAATTTCACTAATTCCCTTAAACCTTGGTTAATTTTAACATGTTAGGAATTGGTAGTGTGTTTGGGAGAGGCAAAATATTTTCCTGACTGATACTGTACATCTGAACAGAAAAATGTGTATCATTTTAGGCAGGCTGAAGATGAGAATTGAAAGTCTAAGGAAAACAGCAAGATTTCCAAAAATAAAAAATGAATGTCTGCCTAAGAATTATGCAGTCAAGAGCAACAAAAGGGAAATTTAGGCTGTTGAAAATTCTTTTGCTTGGCTTTTACTAAGTAGGCATTGCTTCACCAAAATGTTAGGCACCTGCTCTTGGACTTTGTCCTGGTATATTCCTGGATAAGAAAACATCAGAAGATGAGCCCATCTGACACTTCAGTCTTTTAATTAACTCTGAAGGAAGCTAGGCCTTTCTAGGTTTGCAGGTTCTTGTATAGTAGAAGAAAAAAATTGAAAGAACTTTAGACAAATCCATACGTTAGCAGTCTCCTGGTAGAAAGAAGTAAAGCTATCTAAATATCACACACAAAAATGACTTCCTAGATAGGACAAATATAATTGCATTTAATTGATTAATGCAGCATAGAATAAGAAAGGGTAACTAAGGAGAAAACCCTTGAGATGATGTCCACAGCTTATTTTGATTTTAAATTTGATTTGTTAAACATTTCTCCTGATACCATTATGAGCTCTGTGTGATGTACGCAGAAGGAAAAAAATACAAGACTGTTACTGGTGTTGATTTGATAAACAGGGAAGAAGTTATTTGACATTTTCTTTTTTATGATACTTAAATACCCCTTCTGACACTGGAGACGAGAAAAACATTTTCTGTAGAAATGTCTTTATTTTTTCTTCATGTTCCTAAATTTTGACACTTAGTCCATTGTCTAATTGCAGCCCATTCTGCTGTAGGAGTTACTTGTCTTTAAACTTTCTAGCTGCTAATGTGCAGCTTCTTGCCTCATCCTAGAAGTTGTTCCTCCACACATTTATATTTGTGTCAGTCCTTTTTGCTTTGTAATTAGTAGCACATTTTCAGTGCAAACTAAGCTTTAGTGAATTAAACCTCACTTGTTAACTCTCAAGCCTGTCTTTTTGCACTCCTCCTCCATCCAGTGCAGCAGTCTTTCTTGTTCTTCTTGTACATACAATGCACAATTTGTATTATGTGACTCAGTAGCAAAATGAGAAACTGCTATTCTTACCATCCTCCCCTTGACTGTGAACAGTCCTACCACCTCTTCACCTCCAGTTTTTGATGTTCTTAGCTGTATGAAGAAAAATATGGTGCTATTTTTTCTAGACTGTGGATTCCTTGATCTAGTTGCATCATAGCAGTAGTTAAAGGTGGTAAGGCCATCCATTCTCAAATGATATTCCTGATCTTGGTTATAGATCCTACACGAGGAGTAAGGAAACAATCATAATATTAAATGCTCAGCGTATGCTACCATGGTGAAAGTATGTCAGCCTACTAAAGCATTTAAACCAAGAAGGAACTGTGCAATAGTCTGGTATATAAAACTGTACCTGTATCTAATCATATAAGTGAGTAAGGCCATTCAGTGCTTGGAAAATGTTGAAACTTGTCCTGAAAATCTTTTAATTGTATGAAATTTTCATGTGCAACGTCCTAAAAGACAGTATAAGTACACTGAATTTATAAAGTTGAAAACAGTATAAATCTTTTCAATAAAACAACATATTATACTGCACAATTGTGTCAATATGGATAAAGGATACTCCCTTATTAAGTTATTATCAAAAGGCTTATTCCTTTCAATTTGAAGGAGAACATGATACGTGGTTGCTATTAAGACATGACCGGAAAGAGTCCATTTAGATTCAGAGTGGTTTTGTGGCTTGTAATATGAATTCAGGTTATTTCAGAAAAATAGTATGGATTTGGTAACAGAGACTGTGATTGTTATAGTTGCACAAATGTTATTACTGTGGTTCTTTTTATATGAGGACTAGAAAATATATATGTATTTTAAGTGCTGACATAACTAAGTGTCTAAAGATCCTGCTATGCTTCTCTGTTTCAAAAGAGATGTTTCCCTGAAGATAGCATTCATCAGGGCTGGAACTGGTGATGTTGTCAAGTTGTACACATTTTCTTGTTGTGTGTGTATGTATGTGTATGTAGAAATCTTCAGAATTTTTTTTCCTGATAGGGTAATTTCCTAAATAGCATAAAGAGCTTCAGCTTTGTGTTTTATACCTATGAAAATGCTTTGTTTTACAGTGGTTGTGATTTATGCTTGACTACAACTTGTCCAAACTAAGACTGGAGTTACTGCATTTTTAAAAAATGCATCAGAGTATTGCTTTATAACAGAGAGCTTCATTTGCTACGTCTATAAGCTAAGGCAAGGTAGTATTGAGATGTTCTGGCCCAAGTGCTGTTGGAGAGACATCCTCTAGGACTGAGGCAGAGAACATGCAGTGGTACCCTCAGTTTGCCAATCATGTCAAGGACAGCTTTTCATGTGAGTCTTTCTGCCTTTGGAAACCTGAGTTGTTATGAGAACAGATCCAGACAGCCCCAATATACAAGAGGACAAAAGATACATTAAAGAGTGGAAGAGGAGATAAGTGAAAACGCTGGGTACTTGTTAAGAGAACAACAGAAAATAGAAGTCTAGTAGAAGGATGTTGATGTGAGATCACTACATGAATTCTGCTTTCTCGATGTATTCTATGACTTGTGACAGATGCAGAGGTTAATCACCTGTCACTCCAAATTGGCTAGGACTGAAAAATCTGCCCCCACAGCCTGTCCAAACTGAAAGAAGACAAGAAATATAAAAGCCCTGAGAAGTTTGATTAGTCTCGGGGAGGAAGCATCATAGGAGGATTGTGTGATAGACTTGAAGAAATGAATTAGTTTATAAGCAAATATAAGTAAAAAGAGTGGTTATAATTTAAATTAGTTCTGTGTTTGAGGTTCCTGTAGAAACTGTATACAATACAACACTCAAAATTTTATGGGTAAAAATGAGCATGGCTTTATGGAGATACAAATTTACTGTTAGCCTTATTAACATTTTAATAATCTCATACTTCAGATGACTACTATGATAATACTACATACTTATAGTCCAAATTAATACACGAGAAACTCAATAATGCATATAATACTGTTACACAGGAAAGAAAACCACCAAGCAAAACCCCCCTTTCTTTATTGCTGTGCTCACTGGTGTCCCTTGGGGTCTGAAGGTTGACAGCTTTGTTGTTTCCTGAGCAGAATGGACATAGGGAAGTTAGAATCATAAAATTGTTTGGATTGGAAGGGACTTCTAAAGGTCACCTCGTCTTTTCTGCAATGAACCGGGACACCTACAGCTAGATGAGGTTGCTTAGAGCCTGCTCTAGCCTGACCTTGAATGTCTCCAGGGATGGGACTTCCACCATGTCTCTGTGCAGCCTGTTCCAGTGCCTCACCACCCTTACCATAAAAAACCTTTTTTCTTATATCCAGTCTAAATCACCCCTCTTCTAGTTTGAAACCATTTCCCCTTGTCCTATCTCTGCAGAGTCTGTCCTCTACCTTCTTACAGCCTCCATTTAGGTACTGAAAGGCTGCTCTCTCGTCTCCCTGGAGCCTTCTCTTCTCCAGACTGAGTTATGGTAATCTCTTCACCAGGAGAGATGGGGCTTTCTTCCCTCTGTGTGATGATGAAGCTGCATGTTCATCCTAGGTATTTTGGTCAGCAAAGGCTAATTTTTGTGCTTTTACTTAATTCAGTCTTGCTCACTTTTTCATGGATCCCGAATTACTCTGGTTTTATATTCTCTTTGCTGTCTTAGCATTGCTTTTTTTCCTGAGGAGGTGGCAGTGACCGCTGACTACTGTCACTTATGCGTGCAGTATGGAGCTTCTGGTATCCTCCTCTGTCTGCACTCTTGCACACAACACAGGCAGCTTAATCCACACAGGACAGCTACTTATTACTACTGTAAGCTAAAGGTGAGCACAACAGCCATAAGCGATAGTTATCTAACTGCTAGACAATTGCTTTCAGAGCTAAAACAAATGAAAATGAGCTCAGGCAGTGCCAAGACGAGCCCAAGAGCAAATTAATTATATATTTAAATGTTATCATGTCTACTGCACGTTCTTTTAAGCTAAATATTTAGCTTTTCTTAAAACAGTTTTAAGTACATCAAAGTAATTGGAATCTTGACTGCTTTCATGCTGTGTGAAAAGTGAAAAGACTAAATACAGTCTTAGTAAATTCCTTTTATGTGCAATTTACACATAGAATGAACTTTTCTGCACTTGTTCCTTTTCCGTATGGAGTTGTGGCATGCCTTTAATAGAATATTGCATTTTTGCTAGCTTACAAAAATGATTTTTAACAAGTGAACTTTTTGATGCTAGTATTTTCTGAAGTGAGGTTGGGAATTCCCCTGTTAACAGGGAGAGCTGAGCACTTTATCTGTGGCAATGCAATGGAATTTGGGTTCTTTCACTTTCAACATCTTGCCATTTAAAATCAAAAAAGAAGTTCATTTTTTTTGTTCAGACTCTTACTATCATCTGTAGAAGAAATACCCTATCTGATAGCACTTTACCTGGTGTGTTTAAGAGCTGTATAAGTTTTCATAAGATTGTGGAACAGCCTGGTTTGGAAGGGATCTTGAAAGATCATCTGGCCCAAACTCTTTCATGAAGAAGATGCCTAGCTGAGAGTGCCTAGCACCCTGTCCAAGTCAGATCTTGAAAACCTCCAGTCATGAGGACTCCACCATATCACTGGAAAGTCTCGCCTGTTGATAGATTTTTCTTACTATAAATTTATTTCCTTATGTAAAGACAAAACTTCTCCCAGTGTAACTCGTACCTGCTGCCTTGTGTCCTCTCCATGTGGCTCCTGGAGAAGAGAGTCTGTCCTTTCAGTAACCATCACTTAAGTACTGGAAAATTGTAATGAGGTCATAGCAATTTGGGATATATTATTATTATTTTGGATAATAAAACCAAAGAAATTGTTTTGTCAGTACAGTTAAAATCATTACTAAAAAAAGCTCTGGCAATCCCTCTCACTTCCAGTCAGATGATTATCTACTTTACATATTATAAAAGCTTATCTTTTATGTCACAAACAAGCAGTCCGTCAATTTCTTTCACTTTATATGGTGCTCTGTTGGGATGATTAAATATATGGTGTGATCAAGCTAGTCTAAAAATCAAACCTTCATTAGGTAAGCCCATAAATGAAATGGTCCAACCTGTTTCTTTTCGAGTTAATAGCAAAAATTCTGTTGACTTCAGTTGAAAGATAACTGAACCCAAAAGGCTAATTTTTAGATGAGGGTTAATCACAGAATGATGGAATGGTTTGGGTTGGAAGGAATCTTTAAGATCATCTAGTTCCAACCCCCCTGCTGTAGGCAGGGACACCTCCCTCTAGACCAGGTTGCTCAAAGCCCCATCCAGCCTGGCCTTGAATGCTTCCAGGGACGGGGCATCCACAGCCTCGCTGGGCAATGTATTCCAGTGTCTCACCACCCTTGCGGTAAAGAATTTCTTCCTAATATCTAGCCATTTTCCCTTGTTTTGTCACTACATGCCCTTGTAAAATGTCCTTCCCCATCTTTCCTGTAGGCCTCCTGGAGGTACTGGAAGGCCGCTATAACGTCTGTGATATGCTATAATGTGATAGAGGCACACAGCAGCACTGTATCTTGTAAGGAATTTTATGCTAGACTATCTGCTGTTAATTTAGAAAACATATTACTAAAGGAATTGATACATTTAAGAAGTATTCAATTATATTTACAGAATAAACAACAATTCATTATTTTTTAAAAAAAGAAAAATAGGAAATATAGAGCAAAAACAGTATTGGGAGCTACTTAGGCAACCAAAGGCAGATTTCTGCCTTAGTATAAGGTAACTACACTGTAGTCTCTACTGACTTATATATTAAGTAGATCTAGGATTCAGTTGCCTATCTGTTAGGCATCTAGCCTTGCCTGAGGTGCTTTCTGGGATTTCTAATATAGGGGCATCTGAGTATATGGGCCTGACAGTTGCAAAGGGACAGCTGGAGATTTGTTGGGATGATGATTCTGCTAAAAGCTTCTGAACTTTTGAGGTTTAAAGCTGC
This sequence comes from Numida meleagris, assembly GCF_002078875.1. Lineage (NCBI taxonomy): Eukaryota > Metazoa > Chordata > Aves > Galliformes > Numididae > Numida > Numida meleagris. The sequence continues at coordinate 82,311,952 of NC_034411.1, read as the reverse complement.
AGAGTCAAGCAGGAATTGTTTGCTTGCACGTTGGCCAGTTTCAAAAAACTGTGCTTCAGAAGGATCTAGTACATCATAGATTTTGCTGCACTGTGAGATCTAGAAATGGAAAATTACATACTTGTTAATCCTCTTGACTTAATCATTTCAGCTAATGAATAAGGAAGGAAGTAAATAGAGCAATATTGGTTTGCCATAGTGGTAGTCTGCTAATGCGTTTCATATTTTCCTAATAGAGAAGAAGAAAATTAAACAGCCTATTTGCAAGATTCTGAAAGTGCTAAAAATGAAAATGGGACACAAGTTGTACTTTAATTTTTTGTTTTCTAGAACAGCATTTGTATTGCTGTTTTCTATTCCATTTTTATTTTCAGCACTCGTGAAGATTTGAGATGGAAACTTTATCTTTTGTGTCTCAGATCTTGTCACTCTACATGTCTCTTGTTGTGTGAATCCATTTTGGCTCTCCTCACAAATAAAGTGCAAATCATATCCCTGCCAGAGCTGTACACTTAAGTAAGTGTAATCAGAATAAATATTTGAAGGTTAAAACTGAGCTTCATTTTTTAATTAAGAAAATCATGGAACACTGTATAATTTTGACTCTGAAAATGCGTATGAAAATGATGGAATTTCATCTCAAAGAAAATCCTTCTTTGGAAGCAGGGTTTCTAGATTTGTTTTTTTTTTTGTAGTCATTGTTTCAGGTCACAGAGGAACATGAGAATAAGTGAACAGTTGAAACCTGTCTTTTTTTTTTTTTCCGGCTTTTATGGTAACATGTTGGAACTTGTAAAACGTGAATGCTTGTCATTTAAGATAGAGGGCCAAAAACTAATAGAAACATGGAGAGCTTCACAAGGTTCATGGAAAGACTGCCACTGATGCCTGTCGTAATAGCAGAGCTCCCAAGAGTGGCTGGGCTGCACGAGGCAAAGCTGGAGAGGTATTTTTAGCCTTGGCAGTGATGACACCACGAGCAATAAACAAGAGTGTTCCACTTGAGTCAAGAATTCAAAAGCCTTTTCATGAACTTAATTAAGAAACTTTTCTGACAGCAGGGACATCCTAATTGTCTGTTACATCCTTGAAGAAGGAAATCAAAGGAGCTCTGCTTAAATTCAGTATTTGCAAGCAATCAACTTTCTTACCTGCCAACATCTGAAAACTAAAAATAGTACGTAGAGTTTCAGGCCTGAACATTTCAGAATTGTTTCTTAGGAATTTCCCCTGACTGAAGACTGGGATTTAACTAAGAGACCTTAATATAAGAAAATAAGGCAACAACAAGCAGAAGCATTTTGTTGCAATTATTTTTTTGTTGTTGCTGTTTGTCTGATGGAAGAAAGATAAGGCTTAGCTTTTAAAATTCTGCTATAATTCATGTTACCTTGAATTTTTAAAAGGAACGGGGAGAAAGTGTGAGCCTTCTCTCTTGAAGAGGTGCAGCTGTTTTCTATGAATTTGAAAAGTTTTCTGTAGTAAAAAATATTAATGGGAAAAACATTCACTGGAATGGACAATTTTTTTTTTAAGAAATTGATTGCCATTTTTCATTGTGAGTAATACTAAAAACTCACTTGGGACTTTTCATCTGTAAATCCTGGCTGTCATAAAAATGCAAGTTCATTTTTGTACTTTAAAAAGTTGCAAATATACTTATTGAAGAAGAAAATAGGGCATTATTTTTAGTGTTTCTCAGAGACGCAAAAGCTGATGTAATACTTTGGAAGTTTCATTTCATTGCATTCAACAGTCAAGTTTAATAAGAATATGTTCTAGAGGAGGTGATATTTTATGCAGATAATCCAAGTAGCACACAGTGGTACACCTTCAGGTGCCTTTACTTGCTGGTACTTATTCACAATAAACACAGATAAAAACTGTTTAGAATTACAAGCTATGAAGTACAGAGAATTAGTGCAGGATGCTAAAGGAATGAGGATGAAATCCAGAACTGCAGGCAGTAGAAGGATGCTTGGGAAATGTATTTTAGATATTAATAGCCCATGTTCAGGTGGACATACTAGCATTGATAATATATATAAAAAGTGAGAACATTGCATAAATATTTCTGTTTGTATATAGGGAAAGTATATTTGAGTTCTATGAAGACAAAGAATTTTTTTCCTGTTTTGATAGTAACCAAATAAAACTTAAAACAACTCTTGATTTAGGCAAGGATTTAAAATAAAATAGGCCTTAGTTACTTGTGCTAAAGAAGACTAAAAGACTTGACTGTGGAAGTCTTTGATCAGCTGATTCCTTTTCCCTTTTTCTTTACCACTCCGTGTTGGAGTATTAGGAAAATTCAGCAAATTTGTATGACTTTCCATGTAGTGCTAGCATTCAAAAGGGGCGCTTGGATCACCTGAGAGGCTGTTGGGTCAATGAGGCTGGCATTCATTCTGAGGATTTGTAATGCACTGTTTGAAAACAGACAAAGGAATGACAAAATTCTTAGGGCATTATGTTTTTAAAGCTTGCTGAAAGGTCACAAAAGGTTCAGTTAAGAGCTATTATAAGGTTACGATGCTGGAGAAAATACCTTGTGTGGAAGTTTTAGAGGTCTCAGTCTGTTTAGTACAACACAAAGGAGATCAAGAGGTGAGTTGATTATAAAATATAAACACTTTTGTACACATGCAGTATCTACCACTAAAAGCTTTTTAATCCAGTGGTGAAAGGGAGGACAAACAGTGAGGGATGGGAGCTGAAAGGCCTGTCTTTGGAAGCAATGCATGCATTTTTCATGGTGAGAATGATTCACCTAGCAGGTGCTGATCTTCTCTCAGTATTCCCAGAACAAGAGTTGCTTCTTATCTTAAAGTTAATGCATCATACAGCTTCAAAGTCTGTGAGCGCAATGCTGCAAACTACTTGAATTCAAGGACTTAAATATTGTTGGGGTGTGGATTTTTTTGGTTTGTTTTATTTCTGTTTCATGTGGTCTTTTTGTTTGTTTGGTTTCCGTTTCCCAAGGAAGAACAGAAGAGCTTTGGGTCACTTTCATACCTGTTCACCGAAGTGGTATTGTAGTATTTTTTTCTCAATTACTGAAGATTTTAACGCTAGCCTGTTGCAAGGAAGTGATGGGCTCATATTGTACTTTCCAAGTTAGAAACAGGTTTCCTAAAGGAACTAATTCACATGTCTTACAATGTAGTAAAATTGGCTTACCTAGAGTTAGTGCTTTAAGATCTTTCAACATATGTGCTGATAATATTTCCAATATAACAGTTGCAACCAGTCCACTCATCAGTGGACTCATCACTCATGAGTCTCACTCATCAGATGTATGTAGCACCAATCATAACTCCAGCTAGTTATGATAACTGGCTAACTAACTGATAACTAGTCACAATAACTGGCTACTAATGGAGAGTGTATAAAATCATGCTTCCAGACTCCTCCAGGCTGAAATAGGGAACTTTCCAGCCTCCAGGCAGCAAATGTGTAATGGTTTGACTGAAGAATCTGCATGAAGTACAAAATTATCCCCAGGGTGACTCCATCTAACAAAAGGGTATGGAACAGAATATCTAGTGGATGTCTCTGTTCACACTTCTGATCTAGGGACATTTAAAATTTATTTTCTTAATGCTTCATTCCCTTCTGATCTCCCTTACAAATATTTTGGTCCTTTAATGACCTGTGGCATAAAGAAATTACAGTAGCGGTGACAGTGAGCGTAAGTGGATAATCTAGTACAAAAGAAAAGTTTCCTATGTCTCAGTCCTCATCACAGAAGAAAAAGAATAGAATTCCCATCTGTCCTTTACTAAGTCAAGTACTCCTAAAGTTTAAGATAGGATTACACCAGTGTGAAACACTAGCAGGGTATTTTCTCTCTGCTGTTTTTGGAATATCCACATAATACTGTACATGTCAGAATATTATCTGGATAATCTTGGTAATTCACTGAGTTGAAGAAAAGATGTGAGTTGCTGCTTCCCAGAAATACTTATTGCTTTTCAGTTTTTGGGTAGGAAAAGTATTACCTTCCATAAAGCATACTGGAACTGTTGAGATCCATCACTCAACATAATGAATTTGTGTGGCAAATTGTACTGAGCTTCCTACTTTTTGGGCAGCTCACAGATATGAGGCCCCATTAATAACATGGCTAGATGATGTCAGCGTTCTGGACCAAGGTCAACTCTTGGCTGTTCTGGCTTTGGACCAAGCCATGGTGCAATGCACAGATGGCTCGTTAGGTGATTTTCTTTGAAACACAAAGTCTCAGTATTTGTGCTATTGGCCAACTCTAGAAATTTTCACAAAGCTTTCAGCCTTGGAGGCTGTTTGGATTATAGTTAAGGGAGAGACGCTTTTAGTTGTTCCACCTGAATTTTCCTAGAGAGCAGATAAGAAATCTTCATTTTCTGTTTGGAAAGATCTCACTCTAGGTACCCATAGAAGCTGAACAGAGGGGCAAAGAATGAAGCTGTAGAGAACATTGTACAGCACGCTAGATAAAAATGCCGTTTAGTGCTTTAGATTTTACATTATATACCCCAAGTAAAGGGAGTGAATGCCATTTAAAAACAAACAAAAAACCAAAACGTGATACAGAGCAGAACTACAAAATAATGGTCCTGTTCAATGCCTGTTTTATGTAGTTGTGAAATGTCTGTGAATGTGGCAGAAGAACATGTTAGTGACCATCAAAACCACAAGAACTCAGATAAGCTACTAGCAGCACTGTAGAAGAATTGAAGAAATCTTGATACAGAAGAATGTTGTTCATTTATATCTATCTCCAACTGGAAATCTGTTCTTTAGAAAATACTGAGTATGGTGGGTATTGAGTCCTTAGAGTTTTTGGCTCTATAAAAGGTTTGCCAAGGGGAAGCAACTATGAAATAACAGCCTTTCTCCCAGTGCTAGCACAGGGCATTAATGCTGGGGTTGGTTCCAAGTATTCTGAAATAAATATTGATTTGGTCACTTGAAAAATGATCTGTGTTTTCTCCCTGGACGCAGCTACACTGGAGCACCAAGTTTTGTACCCAGAGCCTCTGTGGCACAGGACCAAATTTCCTTAGGGCTGACCTCACTGTACGTGACTGCTCCCAGCCTGTGGGCTCTTGTGGCTCTTGGAAAGGAGCAGGGAGCCCGAGGCTCTGTGAGTTGCATATTGCTTAAAGGGCAGCTGTGAGAGCCACTGCAGAACAGCAGCACAACACCAAGGAAAACCTTTGGAAAAACATCTCTCTGCCACATTTATGAGGATTTCAGAGTAGAACGCAGAATTCTGAAGCAGCTTAGTAGGCTTTGTGTAGTGTTTCCAAACGGGACACATTTGTGATATTTAAGATATTATGGTTTAAAATGAGCCCTAGGGCTTTTCTGTCAGGACTTAAATGGCACATGGGTTGGCAGAGGATTTCCTTCTCTTAAAATCACACCTATGACTAGTATGACTACGCAGGAGAGAAAGCCAGTGGCTCTGCTAGATGTGATTAATGAGCACATTGTCAGTGAAGCCATTCTCTTGGTGTTCTTTGGATGTTTTGTCCATAGTACAATTTTCCAGAATGTGTTTTTACATGTGAGTAAATTAGCAGTACTGAACTTAGTGGACTAAATTTGTGTATGGGGCTGACTTTTGGAAATAGTTCGGGCAAAAATATATGGGTCACTCCGGAAATAATGTGTTGTATTTATTTCCATGAAAACTACAAGAGATACAAAGAGCATAATAACACTATTTGATAGAGAAAGTTATCAGCTACAAAACACTATTTTTCAATGTAGTCACCACCGTTAGCTATGCATTTCTGTCAACAATGAACAAGCTTGCATGCCACACTCATAGGAATCTACATGGCTGTCTGGAATGTGGCTTTCCTTTCGTTTTTCTGTCACCACTGCTGAAAGGCACCACTCACCACCTCACTGTGCTCACATCCACTGTTTGGTCTCCATAAATGTTTAGCAAGCATTGGTGAATGTCAGTGGGTGCCATTTTTTCCACATGCAGGAATTCAGTTCCACACCTTTGCTTCATACGCACTTCCATGCCTGACACCATTGTGTCTGACTGCCCCTCTGCTGCCATCTGTCACGTGGAAACAAAATATGATGGAATATTGGTGGGAAGGTTCAGCCTGTACTGCCATACCATAAACATCTGCCCCTGATGTTATGGTCCAATATAGTAAAATATGAGTCATTACCTTTGGAGCAGCCCCTATACTATGCTGAATAGTTAGTGAAAATGTTGATAGCAGGAAAGAAGAAAAAGATCCCAAATTGGATGTCATGTTTTTCTTTTTTCTTTTTTTAATATGGCCTTGTTGTGGAGGTGTAGATTTAAAAAAATAAAAAATAAAAAAAAATATTTTCAATTTGGCATCATCTTTTACTCAACAGTCTCATCAGATAAATGTTTTTTAGAAAAATCCTTTGTTAAGACTGACAATTCTTAGCTTGCATCTGCTCAGAATCAAGAGGGAAGGATTCTCACCATATTAGAGGCTCCATTTTTCCATTGAGAATAACTTCAAGCTCAAGACAATTTTCTTAGAACAGTTATAATCAGTGATGTTTGGGGGGAAAAATAAGTAATAAAAATGTACAAAGTGCACACTATTCATTTTCTTCCTCAGATAGTATTCTTGAGAAGAACATTTAACTTCAGTAAAGACTACATTACAGATAGGAAGTAAAATTAGTTACAAATATAAAAAGTCTTGAAATTCTTAATTTTGCGATGTGCTGTGCTTAAAGCATAAAATAAAACCAGTAATGTTCTCCTGTTCTAATTTTCTAATTCACTAAATTGCCATATGCTTTTCATTTGTGTTTACTTTGGCATCCTGAAGAATGAAGAGAATTAAATAATGCTGGAGACAAGCTTAATCATTATCTTGTGCTCAAGCACTTCGATGGTATATTTAAAATAGATGTGCAAGCCTTTTTTGTTCCGTGTAACATGGATATTATAAAAGAAGCTGAACACTATGATAAATTAGAGATGCTCTCAGTGAGGCTGTTTAAATTATTTTTAGGTAGAAGACATACTGTACACACAGGGTCTCGGTTGAATATAATTAATTTGAAATGTTATCACTGTTGTGCTTGCAGCCCTATTGTCATTTTTTTTTTTGTTCTGCATCTTGCTGGCTTCTGTCACACCTCTCACTGTGAGATCTTTTCCTGTTTTGCACGTGTCCTGGTTGCTACCACCATATGGTAGTTAGAATTTCAGTTGCTGTGTTCTGTTTACAGACCACTGTGCTTTGTCATATTTTTGCTGCTCACCCCGTAATGCCATCTGATACCTATCATCTGTTTAACACATTGGATGCCAAAAATATTCAGATTTTTTTTTTCAAATGAACGTGTGAGAAAGGCTGTTTCAAAAAGCTGTTTTAATAAGCATTTCTCCGAAGTAATTTCCTCTTATGTTGAACCAGTACATGCGCCTATCAAATTTCCAAACTTTGTCACAGGTGCCAGCTGACTGAAATGATGCACTGCAGCTTTGAAGATGCTTTTTTTGCTTGTGTGCTTTGCAGTGTTAGCAACAGGCTACAGTGTGTTTAAGCATCTTTTCCCACTGTGTGACTGTAACAAAAGCAATATTCTCAAGGCATACCAGGGCTTTTATGGTTGCGCTATTTTTGAAACTGGTGTGATGAATAAAATCCATTATGATTTGCAAGAGCTGACGTTAGTGATGACTGGTGCCATTTTAACCCAACATCTCTTGTGATATTGACACTCAAAAAAACCGCTACCTTCCCCTACTGTCACGATGTAATTAAATTTGGGGAGCAGGGGAACAGACAGCATGAAAATGATTGTAATCACTGAATTGGAGGTGGAAGAGCCTATGACAACTTTTGAGGTATCAGGAACAATGAATTTTTCATTCAGAGGAGGGTTGCATTTTAAGATGCAAAAATCTTGACATATCAGGTTCTCATAAATCCATTTCCCATGGCTTCTTGATGGGAACGAAAAACAACAGTGATTGTCTTTTGCATACCCATACCATAACTGTATAATTCAGTGATCGTTTTCTGTTGGTTTTCCCAGTTATTGCTGTGCATGTGGTTTTCCAGACTGACTTAACAGCTGAGAAGTGCAAGTCCCTGTAGGATGAACTGACTGTAAATGGGAACAGATCACTGAGAGTTCAGATGATCCTGCTTGATGTGCAGTGTTGGTCTGTATGGAGCTGAATTGTCTTTGCTATAGGTAGCTTGGTTGACCAGGACAAATTCTTCCTGTGCTATGTGATTAACCCAGAGAGGTGATGGATGTCCCATGCCTGGAGACATTTAAGGTCAAGCTGGCGGGGCTCCAAGCAACGTGATCTAGCTGTAGGTGTCTCTGTTCATTGCAGGGGAGTTGGACTAGATGGCCTTTAAGGGTCTCTTCCAACTCAAACGTTTCTATAATTCTATGCTACTAATTATAGTATTGTTCAATTGGATAAGTGGTCCTCTGTCGTATTCTCTGTTTCATGTACAGTACTTCATTCCTTAGCATTTTTATTGTAAACTCCTCCCTCCCCCCCCTCCCACCAGTTTCCTTCAGTCTTCTTGCACTTTGTTTCACATTATTTGCACTTATCCTCCATGTTATGGCTGGTTGGTTACCATGTGATAACCATCCGTAGAAAAAAGTATGCCCATTAGTATATTGTGTGATTCAGTAAATTAAACCAGTAAATCAAAGAGAACGCCATTTCTTTCTTTATGGCTTCTCCTTTCCTTCATTCTGGAAGATTAGGTTTTGTTTATTCACAAAACTGTGATTTCAGTGAAGTTTAGCTTAAATAAATGATATTTGTATTACTTAATGAAGCCAGTGTTTTTGAAGGGAAAATAAATGGTTTCTTACATGTTGACTTAATGTATTTCAAGGGATGCTATGTGACTGAGCCTCTTCACAAAACATGATTTTACGGGAAGAATTTCCTACGGGGCCTGGAAACTACTGCTCCAAACATCAGCATGTTCTACTTTCAGGGACAGAGTGGCATGAAGGCAGTGCTTTGCCATCACGTGTTGACACAGGTTGGCTCACTCAGCAGAAGTGTTTTGCGTACCTTTTTTACAATGTGTAGAAGAGAGCACGGTGCTCAGTAAGATTTAGTAGTATTTAGGTAAATGGGGAAAAAAATATATCGTGCAGTCAATAAGGGAAAATATGAATCCAGTTCCTGAAATATTCCACTTTTTATTGCACATTATAAAAGTAGAGATGCTTTTTAGCTGACAGATCAATAATAAAAAGTAAAGCTAAAACCCCACCAGGTAGTAGTTTTTTATCTATTTTTAAACTAGTCATATTCTGTTGGTATTTACATTCATTCTCTCCCATGGAGTGATTTTGCACTCATTCTCTGTATTATAGATCTTTGCCTGCTCACCAGCTACTCAGTGCTCTCGATTCTCGAGCATGTTGATGATGTGCACTTAACTTTATGAGCAGCATTGTAACATGTTGCCAAGAGAAAATCCAGAGGGGTTGATTTGGCTGGGAATGTAAATAACTGGTTTCTTCCTGCATCTTGATGAAACTTTCTTTAAGGAACTTTCTAGCAGTTTTTTTAGAAGGTTTTATAAAAGGGGCTTGTGTCTAATGTATTTTGGACTTCTTTTTTGAACAAATGTGTATGAAAATTACTTGTAAACTTGCAAATGCAGTTGAAACAACCCCTTCTATCCCCTCATACGATTGTTTTCCCAGCTTCATAGTGGTATTTAGCTCCACCATGTTCAATGTGTTTTGTAGTGTTCAGTTCTATCCCTGTTGTTTAGTTCCTACTATGAGTGGAGGGCCAATAGTGGCCTATTGGGTCTGCCACAGAAGAGTGAAAGTGAGCAGAGATATATCGCTGTGTGACACCATTGCATGCACCTTTTTATATTTGTTATGTGTTGTTTGAGCAAAGCACTGAATTGACTGTTAGGGCACAGGAGTCTTCCAGCTTAAGAAGCCTGCAGTCGTGAGATGAGAGAGAAGCCTGACCCGTGGGACCGATGATGAGTAAGTGAAGTTCAAGTAATTGCTGGAAGGGCAGGCACTATAGTTAAAATAGGATCATAAAAGAAGTACAGGGGTTGAACACTTAGCAAATACAGCGTGTTTTCTGCAGTGCAGTACTGAGTCAGCCCTAAGGCGCAAAAGGCAGTCTGCTTTTCAGATGCATGTTTGACTCTGATTTAGGAGACCAAGGATGATGTGTGTTGTACCAGGACTTGTCATTTCACAAAATAAAGTTTCGTTGAATTTGATGTTCAGATATGAGCCTAGAGGACTATGGTTGTTGCTTGCAGTGTTTAAAATGTGTGGTTTCCAGAGGGGTTTATGGACATTATGTTGGTGTAGAACTAGGTGCAATCTCACTAACCTGATGAGACTTCGTATTATATTAAGGAAGGTGAGTTTGCCTCATGTCACTGAATACAGACAGTGTAATTATTCATTATCCATCTAATTACAAATTTTACTTGGATAGTACTAAGAACTTGATAAATCCGTGAAACTGTATCTTTTTCCTGCCTGTAGGAGCTACAAGAGTGGGCAGCTCCTTGCCAGCATTTCCAGCTCACCATGAAATTTCTGTTAATTTAACTGATTTACATTCTTGAAGTCTTAAGGAGGACTTTTGAAGGACTTGAAGAGTTTATGTGAAACCTAGTCTCATGGTCAGTCTGAAGTAGTGGACTTCTGCTGCTTCTTTACCATTGAGATTAAATAATTTTCTCTTCATAAAAGTCCCAAACCATTCTCATGCTACTGAAACACCTTTACTGAAAAATGAGACCTTAAGTTTTGAACCAGAAGCTTTTCTGGATGCAGTTACCATAAAGTATAGGAGCTGTACTCTCGTTTCAGTTAGTGGAAATAGCCACGTGAGAAAGATAGAACATCTTTTTAGCAACGATATTGGATTTTGTATTACAATGAAATCTCAACATAAAACATACTAATTTCATTTTAGAAAGGTTGATTTAAATTATTTTGTATAAAAGCTGTGAGATATAAGAATGTATGTTTTTAAAGAAGGGATAATCATTAACTATTTTTTCCATAGAAGGCATTAATTTCTTCTCTACTAATATCTTAGCATACAAGTGCTTTTCAATACAAGACTTAAACAGTTTCTTTCTGAATTCCTCACCAATACCTGTTTTAGCACCATTGAGTTGTTTGCTCGGTTAGTGGGTTTCTCTTGTACACCTCAGCAAGGGTACGGTCATTTGGGGGGAACTGTGGGAAGCCGGAATGCAAATTCCTTATTGTAGATATTGCACATTTCTGACTCACAGTTGTGTAAAGAGGAAGTCTGCTTGTGGGCTGAGATTATTTTTAAAAAACAAATAGGAGTGTATGAAAATAAAATTTTTCAGTAACCTACATTAGGAAACTTCCAGGAAGCTGTAAAATGACATTTTATACAAGTTATTTAAGGAGCTCTTTTATATACTTGTAGAAAACCTGCACTTGGTAAAGTTTTAGTTAGAAAGTTGCTGTGTGAAGCTGTTGCTGGTGAAAAAGCCCCAGTGATAAAGCCACCTGCTCTGTTGAGGCAGCCATGGCCCATGCTGCTCTGCCAAGGAGCCTCCCCTCTGACGTGATGGGGAGGGGAACTTGGTAGGACGTTCTTGTTTCAGCCTTTATGGTCCTGTTATGGTGCTGCCATTCCTTATGGTGATTATAAGAGGTTATGTGAGAGAGCTGGAATTAAGACCTAACATGACTTGTTAGCTGTGAACAGCTCTTATTTCCCACTGTAGTGGCCAGGCTTGAACTCCAGTATGAGGTCTCCAACTGAAACATTTCTCTTGGTCAAGTCTGAACTTCGTCATGAATCTCATAGTGAAATGCTTTGTGAGTACACTGCTCTTGGTTCCTAGGATTTTGTGCATATAGGAAAATATAATTGAAAACATTTTCCCCATTGTGGACATGGGGGGAACTACAAGCATATTGCCTGAAGGCTCAGAAACAAAAAGGATCACAAAATGATTAAAAATAAATACAAAAACAAACTTCATGAATTTCTGAATAATGTTGGGAGATTCATATTGCCATATTGCCTGGAAGTGCTTGTCATGGACTATAATCCTTCTGAGTGAGGGTTTTTATGGACATAGGAAAAAAAAAGTCTTTGTCACAGGTGCAACCTGCATTGTAAGAGTTTGATAACAAAACAAAATGAGCAGATGTGTGATCTGGTAAATGAAAGTTTTAACATTCAGTAACATAATTTTTTGTCAAGATCTTTGTAGGCATCAAGACCTATGAGGAGGGTGGTGGGATGATTGTGTTGATAATACTCCCAAGACAGGGGCAACAAAGGGGAAACCAACAAAGATTCTTGCTTGAAAATTTAAACTGGGGAAAGTGTCAGCTGACCTGTCAGTACTGGATAAGAAATGATAGGTAAGGTGGAAATAGGTTGTGAAAGCCTTTGAAGGTGAAGATAAGTTTTTTATATTTTATGCAAGTAGAAAGGTTCATTGGAAGAATGGAAAGAATGAGGTAAAATAAATTAAACTGTATTTGTTGCAGGATTGTTCTCAGTCTGTCATCAGGACAGGCTTGCACTGATGAGAAAAGGAGCTGAGAGATGAGCTGATGGTAGCTGAATATTTAATCTGAATGGAAATGAAATTAACTAAACTCATTTTAAATAAAAATTCAAAAGTAATCTCTGAGGCCTATACAGCATTTTGAGGTGAAGGTCTCATTAGGTCTGAGTCTAGTATGACACAATAGTTTGTGGTCCTGAATGGCAGGCAGAATGGAGACGGTGGTGAAATTTTGCTGAAATCCCTGTTTCAGTTAATGTAGTTTGACATACAGGCCATCCACAAGAGGAACTGGAAGTCAGACAGAAGTTGGACAGAATGAGTGTGAATTAGAGGGACAGACCTGTGAGTTACAAGCATGGCCAAACTTGAGTTTGAACCAATAAAACAGGAAGAGATCGAAGGATGTGGAGGAGAAAGGACTGATGGCCACCAGGATTCAAGGTGGTTGCTGGTGAGGTGAAAAATATCATGGGTGGAAGGTGAAGATCAAGTTGAAAGAGTAATTGAGATGAAACAGAGATGTGTGTTGTTTGAACAGAAGAGACTGAAGAAACCTTCAGGCTAGGTAGAATCTTGAGGAAAACTATTTTGTTATTGGATATATAACATAATATAATATATGTAGTATATAATAGTTATTGTGATATACAAAATGTGTGAGAAAAATATATAGGAAGGAGAGATAAAACCTATAGGAAATGAGAGTAGGGAAGGGAGAGAAGGTGGTAATTGAAGTCGCAGAGAAGCGTGGGGTTTGACAGTAGGTAATGGCAAAGAGACTGGAAGCAGCAGATAGTGCTTATATTACATTTACACAAACAAGGCCTTTTTTTTACTCTCAGATGAAGTGATTGATTAGGTTCTTAACCCGTTTCACAATTTACTCAAGTCCATTCACATGTTGCTTGCCTTTGGCAAGCATATTTTATGGTCAAATGCTATACTCTGCTCTTAAAATGACAGTTTGCACTGAATAAAAAAGTCCAGCAATAACAACATTAAGGAATATTGACAAAGCATCCAAAGTCACAAGTACAATATTTTGCAGCATGAATACATTAACAGTTATTTGATTTTCACAAAGCAACCAAAATAGCATAACCCATGCTAAAAGCAGCACAGCTCAAACATGCAAAACACCTGGACACCAAATATGCTGACACATTAACTTTGCTCTGTCAAGCACTGAGGAGCTGGAAGAGTTAGAATTAAGAATTTAATGTTCAACCTAAATCTGTCCTACTTGTGCAGATAACATAAGGGTATAAATTTTTGTAGCAGATTGATATGTGATGCGACGATAAATGATGTTTCCAGAAGATATATCTAGATTTCTTCACTGCACTTAAGCTGTTCTTCTAGTCAGCGTCCCAGATTCATCCAGAGCTACCTATTTCCCTTAATTCAGATAATACAGCATATACCATCTTGCTATGGTTGCCTGTCTTGTCTTTGTTGTTTGAAGTGTGTATTCCCTGAAGCCATCAGAGGCTGACAACTTTTCCTAGTTCAGATGCTGCTGGCACTTAAGGGAAAATCGTGATGCCTTGCTGCTCTCTCTGGGAACATCTGCTTGAGGTGGGCATCAGAAATGAGGATCCGCAGCACAGGCAGAGCAGTGAGAACCCAGTGACACCGAGGTACTCCCAGAGTTCCCAGAGCTGCCGAGCAGTGGTTTTCAGATCACAGCTTTGACACAGCTGCCCTGAAGTTTGTCTGCAGATTTTTAGCTCTAGCAGTGGCCTTAATGGGCATATTAAATAACCAGAAGTGCTAGGACTCTTGGTATTTTGTGTAAAATTTTTAAAGTTATCGTACTAGCACGTTAATGAAGAATTAGTCTTTTGTACACTTATTTCCGTAACTGAAGTTAATGTGTAGAATCATAGTTTACACTCTTGATGTGTTTATTTGCCTTAAAAAAGAGTGCTAAGAACAGATCTTTATAAGTCTCATTGATGTCCTGTAAAAAATTGTCTCTTCTCAGTGTGTTTAGGAGTGTGTATGGGTGAACAGGAGTATGCATGGTGAACGGGGAAAAGTACTGCATTTTGTTTAGCTCTTTTTTCATTTGTTCTACAGCCACTTACAGTTTCTTAGGTTATGTCACCTAGAAGGCAGCACTTCTTCTAACAAGAACCCACAAGGAAGAGCAATATTTTCATAATGTTAAATCAAAAGATTATAAGATTTAGCCATTTGGGTGGAACAGAGGGATTGAAAACGCAGTCTTTAGTGCCCTCTGCTGGATTTTTCAATAATTGAAACATGATTTCATACTACATTAAAATATAATTTAAAATGTAGCTGTGAATAAAGGTGATCCAGATCTTGGCATTTTTAGCAAATCTGTGCAAACAGAGGATACGTGCACAAGTGCACTGCTTTTTCACTTTTTAATCTTCAGTGTTTATGTGCAAATATTTCGGATAGATATGTACTACAGGAATTTAAGAGTAAAATAGTAAAAAAAGGCGTAACATTTTGCTAATCAAAAATGACATTCTTGGATGATAATTGCTTAGTGAAGATGGTGATAGCAGTATAAGTATACCTCTCGGGCCAGCTCAAAGAAAACCCACCATAAATGATAACTGCTGTGTGGTTTGACGTGCTACCTTCTGATCAGTACATACTGTAGATCCTGTCTCCATGTCCGTTGTCTGTCCTGCCAGTCATATAAACATGTTATGGTGTCAGATTGTTATTCACACAAGTGTCCTTCAAGGCTTCTGTTTTTTAGTAGCCCATAAATACATGAGTAAAGCTTTGCAGAATTGCCTACCAGTATTTTTTCAGCTGTTTATTGTGTCAGTGTGAAATATTGCATTTTCAAATGAAAACGTACATACGTGACATACAACAAAGTTCTCTTGGAAAGAAAAATGGGAAACCTAAATAGGTTTATGATCATACTGTACAAGTTAGTAGTTTAAGTCTTTCACTGTAGGCATGAAAATTTAAGTTGGTTCTTGTCATGCATTATCATTGGTGATGTCAACAGCTGGTGTATTTGTGGTAAGGTATTGAGGGAGATGCTTACAAGCCCAGAAATGGCCAAGGTGCTATGATATGCCTCACCAAACATCTCCACTAGAATTTTAGCAACCAAAGATATTTTTTAGTTGTATGAGATGCCCAAAAATAAACACCAGTCTTTCTGATCTCACTCATACATACCACCTGTATGAATGTGAAATACCATAACAACGAATACTGAATTTAACTGTATTTGTTATGGTATATATTATAGAATGTAACTAGGTGCGGATTTTAGTGTTGTGATGGTGTTGTTTTTTGGGTTTTTTTTTAAAGGAAAATTTATGTGAAACTTCTTCATACCAATTTATACATGTTCTCTGTCATCAGTGTAAACTGCTGGGATGGTTTCCAATATTGTTTTTTCTATTCTTCCTCTCTCTTTGGAGGCTGGCTGGGAGGGGAGACCTCCCCTTTTGGACTATGCTATTCACCTCAGTATTAGAACTATCTAGGTTTTGGAGTGCATGATGAAAAATAATATAAGTATATGCATGTATTCCTCTTATATCATGGCCTGGTTATTTGTCTTGTCAGAGAGGATTGAACAGATATTTGTTGCATGAATTCCCCAAGCATTTACTTTATGTGCTGTTATTAAGTCTCTAACCTAACATTTAGGTGTTTGGCTATATTAAGGAATATTTAATAGACTTACATTTTTCTTGCATCTGATGAAAATGTACTTTATATCTTATGGAAAAACCTTGAAAAATATCCATCTGTAATGAACAAAATTTCTTTGATTTCCCCTGCAGTTCATTCACCAAGCCTGGTAGCAGAGAAGCAGTTATTTACACAGCTCTGTTTAAATTAAGCATAATTGGAGGCCTGGAAGTCTGATAGCACTGTGTCTCTGTGCATAGCCTGAATTAACAACCCAAAAGCTTGGAGAGTGAAGCACGTCTCTGATGGCCTCTTCATCTCCAACATCAGCTAATAGCATTCATACAACCTTGTGTGCTGGCTCCTGAAATTTGCAGCCAGTGTCTTCAGTTCCATTCCTGTTGTAGAGAAAATGTTAGGATTTTTGCAGTAACACAATGTGTATACGGAAGTTAAGCAGGTGTTTTTGAAACCCTATATGTGAAAAGGCTGGTTGTACACTGTTGTAGAAAGTAAGAAATTTATAAGGAATACTTACTTAGAAATAAATCTCTCAGTTAAATTTTGCTTAGTTGCTAGCAATTTCATCTGGCCCTTGGTGCACAGAGAAGGGTAAAACATTATATTAATGTGCTTTTTAAGCTTCATACAAGATTGACAAAAAAATCAGATATACACTGTGTAATTGGAAAAGAGCAGGAATGGGCGTACTGCTTTCTGCTGCCTTCCCTTTCCACATTAAAAATCAGAGCTTTAAATGTTACTGTAGTGAAGGAGAACAGAATTTAGTTTCCATGGTTCCACTTTTCAATAATATATTTTTATATAACGAGAAATTTAATTACAGACCTCCCCATTAAATAATGTATTCCTTAAGCTGGTTATGATAGTCATTCCTGAATGTTTTCAATTGTTTTTATGCATTCTAAGTGATCAGCTGTGTAAAATACGTTAAATCATATGTGTAATCCAATAATGTGGCCAAAAGTATTAAGTTTCTCCAGTATTTTTCCTAATTCTATTGACCTACTTTCCTCATCTTACTCATCACTGCAAAGGTTTTTTAAGGAGGCTAGTAAGAAATAAAAATAAGACCAAAAATCCCTTTGCTACTCCTGCCAAGTTTTTCATTAGCATAAAGCACTAAGTGTAATACATCATCTTTGTACTGAGGGAGAATAAAATATTTGGATTCTTAGCTTTCCCTTCAACTATTGCTGCATCAATAGAATACATCCATATAAGGTTGTTTTTCTTAAGCATGAAAATTGGTATAAGCAGTGATATTCCTGTCCAAATCGAATGTATATTTTATTGTGATCTCTGATAGATAAGTTGAATTACCATTTTCTAAGTATGAATGTCATCATAAAAATAAAAATATCCACTTCACCAAAACAATGTTTTATGTAAATAACACTGATTACTTATATGTTAAAAAGTCAAAACAATACCCTATTAAAAAAATAATCCTGTAGTGAAAGAGAGTTCTCTCACTAGCAATGTATTCGTTAAATGGTGTCAGTCTCTGCTAATTAAGAGAGTAAGTAGCTGAAAGCCAGTGGCAGTTTTATCAAGATCTCTATAGACAACACACCTACTCGTACCATTTATTAAACTCAAGAATCCCTGTATCTATTAACAATCTATTAATTGTTCGTGCTTTTTTAATGTTATCCATGGAGATGTAGATTTAAAGCAACACCTGAAAAGGTGAGCAAAGAGTCTGTAGGTGCCATACAGCATGATGAAAAGCCTTAATTGTCTATGTACCTTACTGTACTCACCCACGTGGTCTGCTTGAGGTCTTTGCTCAGGGTAATGAAAAGAAAAGGTCAGGAGTGGTGGTGCTCTCCTGGTGCGCCTACAGAAAATTTTCTTTCTTGTATTATATGGTCAATTGTAAGGTAGTTAAATGTGCTGAAATATGATACTCTTGTAGAAGCTCCAGGGTGAGGTTTCACATGGCCGCTGAGCTGATATAACAGCTTGTTTCTGAAAAAAAAAAAAAAAAAAAAAAGGTCCTTCTCTCCCTTGTTTTGCTTCTGACATCAGGAGCATGCATCCTCTGTTCCCCTAAGGTCCCCAGTGGCCTGCTCAGAGGGGAGCAATTCAGAAAGCTAAGTAAGGAGGATTTATTATTATTATGTTGTTGTTGTTGTTTTAGGAGAATTTATTTTCTGTTGGTTTAGTTCTGTGGAATGAATCTGTGTCCCACTGAGAGCGGCATGCTAAATGTCCCAGGGAGCAACAATGACACGCTGCCAGGAGAAGCAGAGCTGCTGGACTACCTTTGGTGGGAGGGCCTTAGCCTTTAGCTGGTTCCCTGCCAAAACTTCATCATTGCTGTCATCCTTCCATAGAAACCAATAGGAGAAGAAATTTTCCTCAGAGATAATATTATGTAACTGTAACCTAGGTCTTTATATCATGTTGATAAGAAAACTTTTATTGCTGATTATATTATTATTGAATTATGGAAGGGGAAACAAGGACAGAAGCATGAATATGCTTGCCTTAATGAATTTAGAAGCTGAGTCTTCTGGGTAGCAGGACAATTTAGCCAGTCTCTTGGCAAGCTGTCAGCAGGTCCAGAGGAGGTCCACGAAGGTGATCAGAGGGCTGGAGCAGCTTCCCTGTGGGGACAGGCTGAGACAGCTGGGGCTCTTCAGCCTGGAGAAGAGAAGGCTCCAGGGGGACCTTAAAGAGGCCTTCCAGTACCGGAACGGGCCTACAGGAAAGCTGGGGAGGGGCTTTTTATAAGGGCTGGTAGAAACAGGATGAGGGGAAATGGTTTTAAGCTGGAAGAGGATAGATTTAGACTAGATTTCTAGGAAGAAATTCTTTACTGTGGGGGTGGTGAGACATGGGAGCAAGTTGCCCAGTGAGGAGGTGGATGCCCCCTCCATGGAAGCATTCGAGGCCAAGATGGATGGGGCTTTGAGCAACCTAGTCTAGAGGGAGGTGTCCCTGCCTATAGCAGGGGGGTTGGAACTAGGTGATCTTAAATGTCCCTTCCAATCCAAGCCATTTTATGATTCATTCTGCTCGTTACGTGGGGCACCTGGATGAGAAGTGCTACTCCTTTGAACATCCCGCTTCATCTTAAAGATCTGTCTACTTGTTGTTACTTCTATGGCTATGTTGAAAGGAATCTGTAATAAGGGACAGCAAACCTTAGTATCAGAGATCTCTGTAATTAACACTAATTGGGGAATACTACATTTTTTTAAATACTCTTAGTTGATTCTGAAAATTGTTTTCAGATTCTTCTAGTGCCGGTGTGATTGTAATACGATTGTTGGAATCTTTAAGATATGTGTGCTAGTAATTTAGATTTTGAAAACAGAAGCATAATGCTGTATATGAAAATAGAGTTTCTCTCTCTTATTTTATTTTGATCATACTTGCTGTTTAAATAATGTTGGTTAAAAGTCAATGCACATTTGCTCAGACAATTATGTTTCAGCTTTTATCTTGCACAGAGTAGATGCTTCTATGTAAATCTATACATTTTGTGCTATCTGTGTATATTTGAATCAGCTTGTTGTCAAGTGATATACTCACCAGCTTTGAAGTAAACCTAACAGGAATATATGTCTATTTTTTTTTTCCTTTAAATTCTCCTACACGTTAGTCCAAATGTGATGTGTGTTTGATGTATGGAATAGTATTACTGTGAACATGCCAAGAATACTAGGTTTAGTTATAAATTGAAAGAAAGACAGACATGGTAGTGGTATTTCCTCCTATTCTTGCTATATAAACTTTTTTCTCATCTATGCAGGAGGTTGCACCAACAATTTGAAAGCTATAAAGAACAAGTAAGAAAGATAGGGGAAGAAGCCCGCCGTTACCAGGGAGAGCACAAGGATGATGCTCCAACATGTGGAATCTGTCATAAAACAAAGTTTGCAGATGGTTGTGGCCATTTATGCTCTTATTGCCGGACCAAGTTTTGTGCTCGATGTGGAGGTCGTGTCTCTCTGCGATCAAACAATGTAAGTCTTCTGATGTGTATTCTTAAGAAAAAGCCTTAACATTTTCACACTGCAGGCTGTTCACCTTAAGTTTGGCTTTTCATGAATCATTTTACTTAAGTATTTTATTTACCACTTCATTATGAGGTATATGTGGATAGAATAATGTATTTAATGATTTTGTAGATACTCAGGCCACAGAGTTAACTAAACAGAAGAGAATGCATAGTGTATACTTCTACTGAATTGTGGCACAAAGGAAACTTGTTTTGTAGTCAGTGAAGGAAAAAACCCTTTTGCTGAGGTCAATCTCCAAATTGGGAAATTTTTATTGAACTCAGTTCAGTTCAGATTTCTTCTTTATAGAGCTTTTTGTATACATATAGATTTCTCTTATATAAAATCAGTCCATTTTTTGGTTAGGAAAAGAGTCTTCCTTACCACAAAGAATGTTATGTAATTTTATTTAAAATTTATTTCAGAAGTAAAGCTATACTGTTTATTATAGATTAATCTGGATTATGTAACCTACTTTCAGATAGGTGAGATAAATCTTTGCCTGTGAGATGCAGTAACTCCCCACAAAATGGAAGCACTTCCCCAAATGCCCTATTTGGGCAGTTCCTTATAAAGAACTGGTCAGTCACCTGTATGTGACTGGAAGGATCTGTATTTGGAAGTCCACTGTCCAGTGACTGCTTCTGGCTGATCATCCAGTGTGTTTCAGAACATTTCACAAATACTCTTTTACTGCACTACATGGTTTTGTTGACTATCACAAGATGATGACTTTCCAATATGGCTTTACGATGCTGATCTTTTGTAGGTGAAATTTCACTTCTTTCCATCAATGCAAATTCAGTTAAAAGTGGTCATCAGTTCTGTGTCAGATAAACATGTTCACAGTGGAATTAGTTTATGGCCTTTTCACCTTCTTTGCTCTAAAACTCAACTGAAAAAAGCTTCTGAAATTTGATGTAAAAGAAACAAAAAGCCCTTAGAAAAATACCCATTTCTTCATTATTTTGGAAGTTCTCCATAGCCCTCATGTACCTGTGAGTACAATACATTAAATTCTTTTTCTGAAAAAATGGTGTAGGTGTGTTGGGCAAAAATTTTCACACATTCATATTTTAAGATAAATGGATGCATTTTATTGTATCACCTGCAGGTGGTATCACTAGAGCAGGTCTGAACATACAGTTTACTTTGATGTGTTAGGTTGTACTATTCATTGAAGTACGTATGACACAGTTTGTATTTACTCAGAAAGAAACTGAATATACATTAATTGTTTTTCACCTACTGTTTTGAGTCACAGAAATGGAAGCTGAAAGTTTCCATTTGTTTGTAATTTGTCTTTTGTTTGTTCATGGTTCTGTGGGTTAGGGTGGGAAAACATGTTTTTTACACATGCAGTAGTGTGACATTTTTATTTGAAGTTTTTGTTTGTTTGTTTTACGTTTTTAGCTCTTTGTAAAGAGTTATTAGAATTGCATTTATTTGAAATCTGCTTATTAATACTTGCCTATTTTATTCTTTTTCTCTTCTTTCTTTTTTTTTTTTTCTTCTGCTTCCTTGGATGCTTTCCCAAAGGAGGACAAAGTGGTTAGAATCCATGCTTTTTATCATTTATTACAATAATGTTGTTAGTTAACTGGGGAACATATTAATGTAAAAAAACCTGAAATTTTAAAATGATCAAAATGGGAGGGGGGAAGAGCAGCAAACCTAACAACCAGGCCCCTCCTATCCCTCAGCTGATCAAACTCTTCAAAGGTAGCTCAGCAAGAAACCCAAGGGTGTCAATTTACATTAGGACAATGTAAGAAATTAATTAGAAATTGAGGATTCTTAATAGTTTAAAAAATAGAGGAGGTAATAAAATATATTAACTTTTTATTTCATAAAAATGTCTTTTGTTAACAGTTTGACTTCTTGCGTGCCAAGTCCTTCCATCAGCTTCAGGAAATCTAAAGTAATAATTAAAATGAACTTTATGTTGATTTATATAGTTTATTGTGCAAAAACAGGGAATTCTTGTAAAGTCATCTTTCTTATTTTTACAGTTGAAGTAGTTTGCCTAGGCAAAGGATAACTTATCCTTTTGAAATTGTACATAGACATAGTGAGCAAGATGGAGTGAATCTTTTGAGACTGTGCAGCTACCATTTCAAGAAACTGTAAAGCTTCCTTGGGATCAAATAGTGATGTATTCATCATTAGTGCCCGTGCATTTCCCAGTTAATCTCTGAGTCTTGCACACAGAGGAATGGCTGGAAATACTTGTGTGAGGCCCTGCATGCAGGTCTGGAGAGGGTATTCCAGGCTTTAACTTGGATGCTTAGTAGTGGGAATTAGCCTGACACTTCAACTGATATGAGTATAAAGTGATTACAGTCCACCATTGGTTTTGACTTGCAGGAGATGGTGCTATAATTGCATTGCAAAGTGGTTGTGTACCACAACTTACATTACAGCGTAGCTATAACCTGCAATTATGACACCTAGAGAGACTAACTTCTATTGCCCCTGCATAATGTAGTGGCTTTTTTTGTTGTTGATTTTTTTTTTCATAGGCAGTTGTATTGTGGGAACACAATTCTTGTTTTGATGACTATGAAATATAACTCGATAAACCTTCATTCTACTTTTTAATGTGTGGTTCTCTTACCAAAGTGCTGAAATAATTCAAGACTTTTTCAATCTATTTAAGGCTTAGGTTACGATAGCGTGAGAAGTTTCATCTTGTTTTTGACTTATTACTGCAGTAGTGCATCACTGATGAATCCACTGGGGTGCACTAAAAGAATAGTGCAA
The DNA here is from genome assembly GCF_002078875.1 of Numida meleagris. Lineage (NCBI taxonomy): Eukaryota > Metazoa > Chordata > Aves > Galliformes > Numididae > Numida > Numida meleagris. The sequence goes on along the minus strand of NC_034411.1, from coordinate 82,288,941 downwards.
TAGAATAGACAAGAAACAGCAAAGCTCTTAAATGCTGAAAGCGCCTCTTCAGTAAAGTGTAACCACAGATTTTGGAGAGTAATCCAGCTGAACTTCACCTGACCTGCTTCTGTGACTGAGAAGTCCTTCATGCCTCCATTTTGAACAAAAGCTTTGCTACATAGTTAGAGCAGTGATAGTGTGCGCATGCATTGGAGTTTGTGTCTTGAGGTGACAGCCTAAGAGTTTGTTTTTGAATAATGTCATTTAGATTCCAGAAAACAGGCTTCGCTACACTAAAGCACTCTGAAGAAATACATGCTGAAGAGATCCTTGACTTCTCTAGATTGTCCAAAATTCAGTTAAAGATACTCTTGTTTGCGCTTGCCTTGGTTTAGGTTTTGCTGTGTTGAACTCCAAGATTCCTCATGCCAAGGAAATGCCATAGGGACCTAGAAGGACATGTCCTTTTAACCTTGTGGTGAAGATGAGCCACGTCCCTTTAACAGCTGAAAAGTCGTGGTAGCCAGAGGGAGAATATCTAACAGTTAGGCCTGATTGTGTGAGGAACAGAGAGACCTTTGTTTTATGAAGTACAATTGCTTAAGCCATGTCTATCTCTGAAAGCTAAGAGACCATGTGATATGAATTAATTAAAAAATATGACTACATACCTGAAATAATGTCTCTTATAAGCATGGCAATTTGTAAAATTTATACAGGGCCACACCAGAGAAATACCATTTTTTTAAAACAATTTTTTCAGTGGCTCGACGTTCCTGACTAGCCTACATACAGAGACAACCTCCTTTTTAATCTAATGAGTCTAATGATGGTAAAGACTTTTTCAACATGTTTAGATGAGCCTTTTTCTCTCCAAGTGAATTTTTACTGCTGTAAATGATATTACTATTAAAACATGTACTAAGTTCCTACGAGTTAAGAGTTCATCACTTGGAAAGGACAGTGAAATACGAGTTATCAGGAAAAATCAAGCATGGTCTTAGACTCCAGGCATTTCCCTTAGTGCTGGAGTTTTAAACCACATTGGTTGTTCTAATGAGACCTCACCTGATGTTGTGTACTATGTGTTCCTATCTCTGATAAATTCAAGATGTCACAGCGACAAAGTCATGCAAAAGATGATAAAAGGTAGAGAAATTGTAGATAATACCTAGAAATACAATGTTTTAAAAATAAGATCAACCTTTAATCTAAAGGAAAGTGAATACGTAAGACCAAGTGAATGTAACTTGTCCATAAACGTTTTTGGCTTGGAAAGAGATTTTCACAATCACTGGAGGAAAGATTTATGAAAATCATTTATTGGAGGGAAAACCAACCCAATAAAATTGTAAAGGTTGAATGTGATAAGTCCAAGAAAGGATTTCTGATTTGGTTGCTTTTGACTGTAGGATGCATAAGAGGTCCCATGCAGCTGTTGTGTTTAGCTAAGATTGTAGAATTGTTTGTAGGTGACAAATGCTTCATGGGAAGATACAAAGGTGGCTTCTCTTTGAAGCTGTACTTTACCTTTTCAAGTAAATACCAAATGTATTTCAAGGACTGTTTGAAAAATACATAGTAGAACTTCATATATTCTCTCCCTCTTTAAAACAGTAAAGCACATCCCAAAACATTAATCCTTTGTGGTGGGAGTTAGTTGGTAACCTAGGCTTATGGGAATTCAGTGACTCTAGTGCACTTACAAAATAACTTAGCAATAACTGGTACAACCTAGTAGATAATGAGGCACATACCTTTCAATGATTCTTATTATAATATGTTGAAATGCATTAATAAGTATGTATTTTTAGCTCTTCCGTGTCCTTTGAGTATGGGTAGCTCTTCATACTTCTGACCTGTGCCTGCTTCACTCTCCGTGTGATTGCAGGCAGACAGTATTAAATGGACACACTATCAGATGGGAGACTGCTATCTAGTTTTTTTGTTTAAACCAGGCTTAGGTACAGCTGTGTGGTGAGAGTATTCACTGTGCTAATGATGTTAATAACAATATTGGTGGTGGCTGAGTTCACTAAAAACATTTGGTGATTATATGACATACAGGCGAAATGCAAGTGTTTACCTTAGTATTCAAAATGAATGTTATGCTATGGCAGCCTATTTCACCACATGTGCACTGAAAATTTGTGTATGCTTTTGAAGAAAGCAGAATATTAGTAAGAGGATTTCATGAGTAAGCATTTTTGAAGGAAGTAATGTAGGTAGGTGCTCAATGAAAATCATGCCGGAATGACCTTTTCTAATTTGATGAATCATTTTCTAAGTTTTGTTAGTTCCGTATAGAGTCAGTGCTTTGGCTCTGGATACTTCTGTTTCTGCTCTATACGCTATTTGGCAGTTTAATTGCCAAATTAGTGGTAGGTTTGTTAATGCACTTATTTCCATTTTATTTACTCTTCTCTCTGAGGTGATCTACCAGTATAAGTAGGACAGTGGAGAATCAACAGAATACCTGGCTAGCATTTCTTTGCCAATTTTGCTCCATCCCCTCAACATCCGGGCTGCTGCTGCTGCTAGTTCTTTTCTTTATTGCAGTTGTAACAGAGCACTGTATAGCAAAAACCACCTGATAATATGACCTTCTTTGCAACGCTCCCGTAAAAGCTTTTTCCTAAAATTTGCTTGTAGAAAGGCATGTTTCCTGTGCAGACAGAGGATATGTAAAGTTGTACAACTATGTTTCTTTCTCCTCATAGATAAGGAGATACATTGCATGATACAAAAGTAGCCTTGAATAAGTGAATACAGTTTCTTCAAATCAAAATTGCAGTATTTTGTTTTGGGTGTTTTAAACTAACTGATAACTGTAGGACATCAATAGAATCAAGGGGAAGAACAGTGCTTCAGCTTAAGCTATGTGCTTATCCCTAGCAATATACTGTTGTATAGACTTCATTCAGACTGTGATTTTTGACCTAATTTATAGTGAAAAGAATTCAGAGCAAATGATGAAAAATAAATTTGTTACAGCTTTCCTTTGTTTTCCAGAAATGTTGTGCAGAGGAGTTAGCTTACTTATTCTCCTGTTTATGTACAAGAATGACTGGGAGGAAATCAGGATATAAAATACATTATGGATAGATACATGAGAGCTTATTTAACTGGACTTAAGAGTATGTGATTGCAAAAAGTGATGGTGATTGTCAGTGCTGTGAAACACCAGAGATTTACATTTCAGATCTATGTTACACTGAAATTACATTCATTTTAGCATAATGTCAGTGAATTACACTCTGAAAGACAGACAACTTGGAAACACTTCCATGATTGTGTCAGGTGTTTTTACAGAGTGTTTATCATTCAGTTCCTTTGAAGTATGTTTAAAAGCTGCTTACATTATGGCTGCTAATTTAAGTCTTAACAACTTGGATGTGTATGCCGTGCAAATCAGCTGTGTATTGATGGTTTTAACAGAAGTTGTTAATATTGTCAGAACAAAATGTCTGGATTGTCAGGAATCTTTTTACATTTCCTTCCATGGAACCATTATGCCAAATTATGTCCTTTAAAAGGATAATTGATGTAACTTCTGACTAATACAGATATAGCACTAGAAAAGTTGCCTCAGAAGGAGGTAAAATTACATGGCAAATTGGAAAGTGATAGTGGATAAATTCTATCTCTGTATCACCCAGCGTAATTTGTCTCCAAAAAAAATCTGAGATTGTGTGAAAATTTGAGATGTCAGGGAAGAATCATTGCTTTTCAGTAATCACTTCCTAAAACCGCTGCTTTCAGCAGATAAGGAGAGAGAAGGAAACAAAAGCCGTTCAGTAAGCTGAGGAATTCTACTTCAAGTGAAATGCAGAGCTCTTTCCTCTACTCCTCTTTTTGGCAACTTAGTTTACTGTCAAAGTATTACTATTATTAATTTTCATGTAAATACTTAAAATTAGCTTGTTCTTCACCAAGTTTGCTAAAGCAACCACGTTCAACTTATTGTTGGCCTACTTTTCAGTGTCTAGCTAGCAAAAATGATTGCTTACTTCTTGTATATGGGAGGAAAAAAAAAAGCAGGCTTATGCTCTGAGGAGTTCTTTATAAATGCTTTGACTGCAAAGGAGTCACTGGACTGCTGTTCTTTTTCTTTATAGCCTTAATGCAATGTTGAATCAATAACTACTGTCTTGTACTTGTTGCTGTACCCAGGCACTGCTTATCTGTTAGCCAAGCACTTAAGCAGCATGCTTTTCTACTTCCGATGGCCAAGAAAAAATATTGCTGATGCAACCTTATTTCTTAACTTCTGATTAAGGGTTGCTGAGTCTTTTGTTGCTGTTTTTGCTGTTAGCGTGCAAGCTAAATCACAGAATGATCTGTGGAGACACAACTTTAACGATACTGGAAACCCCAGGTAGTACAATGCAGCCTAAATTTAAAAATAACCATATCCGCACTTTTAATGCCCTGCAGTGTTAATACCAAATATATTATCCTTTTTTTTTTTTTTTTTTCCCCATGTATTTTAAGTACCTTTGTTTCAATTTATCTGATTCAAGGTAAAGAATATGGGGAATTATATCTTTTCTTACTTTTCGTCAAGAAGAAGTCATCAATACCTTTGATTGCAATCATTCCTCCCACTGCAAAAGCTTCTGTTAAAGAAATTAGATATTGATAAGATCCCAAAAGTCAATAAAGCTTTTTAAAAAAGATATTCCACCTCTTCTTATGTATTGTGTACACATTATGCGTATGTATAAGCATATACTGTGTAGATTTCTCTACATTGTTGCATATATCATACATGATACACATGTATAACCCTAGTATATATACTAATACAGGAATTACAGGGCAGAATACTGCTCTAATGAACCATCTTAATGACTTTTGAAATCTGTGTATCATTCAAGGTAATTAAATAATCATTATTTCTATTTTCGCTTATTTTTATGAAAAAAAATTGAATGCCTGTGTTTTGCAGTGTTTTCAGTCAAACAAGACAATGTGTTTTTTCCCCCCCTGGCTGATGCTATTTTCCCAAGTGTGTATTATTTAACACAAGTAGTGGATTAAGAGAACCCTTTTTTAAAAATATATGTATTCTTAAGGATTAATAAAATTATAAAGTTTGATAGTATAAACCTCTGTTTCTGAATGCTATTCCACAAGAATTTGAAATTCTTTGCCCTGGGAGTAAAATAAGATTTTGTTTCTTCTTGATTTCTTTTTGTATGCCAGGAGGCCTTGTCCTTTTTATTATGTTACCGTGTAATAATAATTGTTCACTGTGGTCTTGCATCGCTTGATCCAAGAAATTTCAAAAATTTTAGGGAAAGATGACATTAGAGATTTGAGAAATAATTTTATTTCAGAGAATGAAACAATATAGGAATATATTTACTCACTACTCTAACAAAAAATGTAGTGAATCTTTTCCCTAAGTCTCTGTAAATAAAAAATGGCTTAAGGGTCTTGTGAAAAGGAAAATATTTTTAGTTAATTAGTTTCAACTGCAGATACATACTGAAAAGAAGGGGAAGCATGTTCTAATAGTTGCCATCTGAGATGAGATTTCTTGTGTGCGCTGTTCTTTAGGTAAGAGGATGAGGGAAGTAGAAAGTATTTACAGTGAAACACAGTTTGAAGTCATGAGAAGGATCTATTTCTGTTTGATGTGTTCATATACATTAAAATAATCTGTATTCTAAAAACTGTAACTTCATAATAAATTTTCATCCTTATCTATTCAGTGCACTGTAGTTTTGAAAACAATCAAACATGAACTTACAGATTTAATGTGATAACGTAGACATATGTGGTCTGATCTGAATGGGAACTACCTGGTATGAAATGGACACAATTATCATTCTTCATCTATCAAAATCTTTATGTATACATATAATTTCATAAAATTAGGATAAAAGAATCAGACAAAAATGCAAAAATGATGTGTTCATATGCATGAAATCGGTTTTCTTTTTACATTTCTTTGCATCTATTTATTAATAGTGACAGATCGAAAATATATTAACAGCATTTCATTGACTTTTTGCTTGTGATTGTGTCTTAAAAAAGGTTTTCAGATACCTATAATACTAGTGACACATAGAATTGCAATTCTAATTTTAAATAGAGCATTTCTTCTTTAATAAGTGATTTCCTGTAATAGGAACATTTTAAAAACAAATTGTTATTGCTGACTCATTATTAAGACTGTGAATTCTGAGACTTAGTCTTAAAATAAATATTTAAAGCTTATACAGTCAATAACTCAGAGTTATGTCTCATACTGCTGTATTTGGGAATAAGGCTGGATAACTGCTGACAGGATGTCTGTAGATGATTTTGAACACTGGAATAATAAGGTTAGTTATTTGGGAATATGGCCAGCCCACTCAGTTCTCCTTCAGCCCAGTTAACCTTAGTAGATCACAGTAGATCTCCACTGTTGGAGATGGTCGCTGTGTTTAGCTTAGCTGTTAGTGTATTGACTTCTGCTTTATGATAATTATATGGGATCATTTTCAAAACACTGCCACTCCAGGAACCTGTTTCTCCTCCAGGTTTCTGCTCCTCCAGTTTTTTCACTCAATTCAATGTTTCTATGTCAACAGAAAGCAAATCTCATCCTTAAATCCATGGAAAAACAGTAATATAGCAAGCTGCAATTTCAACTGAGTGGTCACCATAATTGTTTGGAACTGTTATTGCTTCCCTTCAGCATGTTATGGACATTTAATTGTCTGAATTTTCCCCGGTGCAATACTTTTCCATGTTCTTTAATTCATACATGAAATAAATATATGATTACCTTTTGATAAATAGACAAATCTAATCTTGTTAATAACACTCTTAGCTTTCTGCTGTCTTACAGTCCAAAATTGCTGTGCCTTTTTCATAGCCATATGAGACTTGCAGCCATTATTATTTCTGAATTTAGTTTGCCATATTGCACTTCAAGCAAACAATGTGCCTTGGAATGTATTATGTTAAGTAGTTACCGTGTTTCTCTTAATTTCTGTAATAGAATAATGTGTTGGTTATCAGCCATACAGAAATGGTTGGTATCAGAGATTTCTAAAACACTATGCACTATATCTAATAAATATAACATTATTTTCTCTCTGTTAAGGAATAAAGTGCTAATGAGGTAATGCACTATAATTTAAAAAAAGGTGGAGAAAGTATATTCATAAGATCTACTTTAAAATTTAAAGTATTAAAATACCTTAAAATAAATTTAGCTGTCTTAATTGTTCTGTAAGTAATCTTTTTTCCATACTGGTGATGGAAACATCACCTTTGAGTATAAAACCAGGAGCTGGGATAAAGGAGATGGCTAATCCAGAGACTGCAAACTGCGAATAAGTAACTTTAACTGGTGCACATCTAGCTTCTCTGAAATTGACCTTGTATGTATTTAATAAGTTCATTTTGTCAGATAGATTTACAACTCTGAAATTAGAGTACAGTGTGGAAGCCAGCATGTTCTAGTTGAGCGAGGATGGGGTGAGCCCATGCTCTCTATCCCACCGAACATTTGTCCAGAGATTCTGGTCACTGGAAATTACTCCATGTTGTGCAATGCTTTGAAAATATAAATTAAATAAAAGTGCCTTTATTACCATTGAGAAACACTGGTAATGGACATGCTTGTGCCTTGTCAGCTTGCTACTATACTTGTCAGCCATTGCTCATGTCTGAGGAAGGCTGTTGATCAGGAGACGAACTTCTGGCAGTCAGAATCCTTTGACATTCACAATATTGAGCAATTTATTGAATGCTTCAGAAAAATGTACGCCAAATTCACTCATTTATGCATGTAGGCCAGATGTGCACAGTGCCATCTATTGGCTATCCCCAATCAAGGGAGATTGTTTTGGTGTTCTATCATGCACAGCTTCAGCTGGGATGGAGAAAAAAATTGGGCAGTGTAGATCTGCATGGAGTCTGAGTGTATCCAGTTGGGGCTGTCCAGGAGCTTGGGGTGGAGCTGGCAGCATGTTCCAGGGAGGCCTCAGTATGGTTAGAAAGTGAAGAGAAGTGGCCAAGGTATGGAGGCAGGCAAAGACTGATTGTGCAGAAGTGATTTTATAGAAATTTTGATATGTGAATAAAAGTAAAATTAGCAAAAGGAATTCTGGTGTTATTTTGTCATTCCAGAAACACAGAGATATTTTAATTAAAAAGAGATCCTGCTGCAAAGAAACATTTGACAAGATTATGACCTGTTAAGCATTATGAGAAACTGACAAATAGCAGAAAAAAATTCCAGAGAACAAAGTAATTATGAGGACTAGATGTAATCTGTGCTCTCCTGCTCTTTCTCTTTTTTTTTTTATTATAAATAACCTTAATCCTCATCCAGGATTAAAATTTAGTGTATTTTTAGCACCGCTATGTCCTAGATAAAGATACTTCCTATCTATGATTTTATATTTTCTATGCCTTTTGGATTCTGCAGCATTTTATGATTTTACATTACAGATGGATACTTCTATCTGTGTATCTTCAGTACTGCAATTAGGGTTTGTGATAGTTTGTCATAGATATACCTGAGATACATAGGCTTATTAAATATAGTATATGAATATGAGGATAGTAACAATTACAGAGAAAGTTTCTACAGTGTTGTGCAGAGTTCTTGGGTCCGTTGTTATGTGGACCCATTTGCAACTAATTTTTCCTATGAATATAAATAAACTTCTTCCCAAAATTGCTATATAAAATGTTATAAAATATCTGTTATTGGTTATTTAATGACTGGTCAGAAATTTAGTGAAGATCTGAACAAAATGTTATCTGCATTGATTTAAGGAGGAGATAAAACCAAATAATTTTTAAATCTAGATAGAGATTTCTAACGAGCTGCAAGTTACTTAGACTGAGGTTTAATCACTTTCTGTGCAATTTCTGTATGCAAGATAAAACACAAATTCTGTATGCAAGATAAAACACATCAATTTATTTGCAACAAGTTCACAGACAACTTTGGAATTAAATGTTATTTTATCAACAATTTATCACAACATGTATGTAGGTCACTCTGAAAGTAATGCCTCCTATTTATTTCCATAGAAACTACAACAAGTGAAAAGAACTCAATAACACTATTTGATAGAACAAATTCTCAGCTACAGAATGCTATTTTTCAACATAGTCACCACTGTTAGGCAGTTTGCACAGATGAGCTGATTGAAATGCCCTTCCTTTCATTGTGTGACAACTGTGCATGGCCATCCAGAACGTGGCTTGTCTTTCGCATCGCTGTCACTGCTGCTGAAATGCACCACTCACTGCCTCACTGTGCTCACATCCAGTTTGGTCACTATAAATATTTAGCAAGTGTCAATAAATGTCAGTGGGTGCCATTTTTTCCATGTGGACGAATTCATTTCCACACCTTTGCTTCATATGCACTTCCATGTCAGATATCATTCTGTCAGACTGCCCCTCTGCTGCCATCTGTCACATGGCAACAGCATGGAACGGAATACTGGCAGGAAGGTTCAACCTCTACTGCCATACCACCATCTGCCAAAATAATAAAATAGGAGGTGTTACTTTTGGAGCAGTCCTCATATAATTAATTTGCCCATAAAAATCTGCCTTCCGTAGCAAGATCATTGTATTCAGCTTGCTGAAAGTGATTGGGGATATTGTATTGCTAAAAAAATAAATATTATTAAGTAGTACATAGTAATCATTGTAGAGATGAGTAGATACTACTAGCACTTCTTTTTAAACATTTGATGACATGCGCATGATAATTGTGATGAGGGAAGGAATTTTTTGTATATTCTTGGGATATTATTGGTGGTAGTGCAGTTTACATCTCTGCAACATGTGATACGAGATCACAAATGTTGTATTTTCATATACATGCATCAGTAAGGCTCATTTTTCTCTTCAGTAGCTTTTTTTTTTTTTCCTGGCCACAGGCTTCTACAAGATTGAGAGAGGGCAACTGAAAGTCTACACAGCAAAAAGTTTCCAAGACCTTTCATAGCCTGACAGCTTTACTGCTTAGGATGCTTTGGATTGACCTTTATAGCTGTAGATTTTCCTTGCATTTCCTTTTCCTTTGTAGGCAGTCTTGTGAGAAGGTAAAAGAGAACACAAATTCTTGCCCATGTAAGAGCAATGCAGCAGGAAGCAGTAGGGAACTGAGTAGATGAAGAGTTCATCTTTCTACTTTTTCTGTATTCTCTTTGTTGGTTTTTTTTTTTTTTTTTTTTGGGTCACTTTCTGCATACATACAACTTTATCCTTGCATGTCTGTACATCCTATATTGTAGGTTTTGCCCCTTTCCTCTATAGACCTAAGTATACGACTTTCTGATCAGGCAGCTAGTGTTTAGTACAGCCTGTTGTTCACCTTAGAGGAGCTTTATTCTTGGTCACTTCTGCAGACTACTGAAGAGGAGGCTGCTGAGGGTCCAAGAAAGACTAGGTCAGTACATTTGTCAGACTGAGCAGGAATCAGTCCCAAATAAAAAACCCTTACATTACGTGTGAGCTGTGTTTACACTTTCATTATACTAACCGCAGTAAATCCAGTCACTGTGCCTCAAAAGACGTTCAGTGTACTCTGAATGGGACTGAATCTGCCCTGAATCTTTTCCCTAGCTGTCTGAACTGTATCAGCTGGGGTCTCTGCTTTCCAGAATTGGCACCTACTCTCATTTGGACACTGCAGAGCTCCACTCCAGCAGCTCCCCAGGGTGTAGGTGGATCTCGGGTAATTCTGGTGTCATATCTCATGGCTCCATACCCATATTTTTGAAACGTTCAGATATTGCAGGTAGAACTAAATGCCAGTGTATAGGCAGCTGAATCCCACTAGATTACTCTATCTTCTCTCTTTCTTAGCCATTTCTTTTTTTCAAACTGAGTGTCAGGGTATCAACTAACCACGTACTGCTTAATTAATTTTTTTCTTTGACCATAAATATCTTTAGCTACTGCTCTCTTCAGTGAATTTGCTGGATTTAATACTTCGATTTAATGCATGAAGTATCAGCTTGTATTTAATTTAAAGCATGTAGATTTTTGGAACTGTACTTTGAAAGGTTTTCCTTTCTTTTTAATTCCCCTTTTCTCAAGGGAGGTGATCCTTTAATCCTTTATTCATACAATTTGTCAACATCCCTATTAACTTGCTTTCTTTTTTCATTTTAGTCTCAACTTCTTATTGTTACCTGCAAATTTCTAAACTATGGTATTGTCAGTTTAGAGTCACTATTGCTACAGACTTCTGTATTTTGTACTTACACTACCCTTAGTGCCAAACTACTACGTTCTACCTTGTTTTATTAATTGGAATGACACAAAAGCCACTTTGTAGCTACCAAGTGGATGCAAAGTAGTTAAATGATAAATTAAAACCAACATAAAACTACTGTCTTTCTGTTTTAGTCCCAGGAGGATCAGATTTGGAGATTTACTTGCTTTAACGACTGCTTTCAAATGCAGTTGTTGGGGGAATGCTAAATTATGGCAAGAACAACATCCTGATCTACAACTTATATTACTTGTAATCTGAATGTTCTGGCTGTTTTCTCAAGACTCGTATCCCACCCTGTACTGTCTACCCTTTCACTTGGTTCAGTGTTCAAGTTGTTTGATAGCAATCTGCATCTTAGTGTTTTAGCTTAAATCTGTTCATAGGTTACTTAGTACTGTTTTTTTCTTTGGCTATGTCTGTGTTCTAAATGTAGATACTATGATGTTTATGGGTTGATAGGTCACCTTTCCTCTGTTCTTGGTTTTATTTTGTTCTATATAACTTGCTCAGCATATCTGTATTTACTGTTTCTTAGCAGTTTATCTTACTGAATAGCTGAAAGGTATGTATTCTAATCTTTTTTTCCTTCTTTATCTGAGGGCTCTCTGTATGGACCTTAGCTGCCCAGTACTAGCACTTGTTTAATGCAGTACTGTGTAATAATCAAACAAGTGCAATGAATTTACTATTCCTTTGCTTCAAACAAGTAAAGAGAACAGTACTCAATATCAGTTTAGTATACAGCAACTTGAAAGCTTCTATTTTGTAAACTATTTTGGATGACTAAGTATAGCAAACATTTGAAATGTTTCAAAAAGAAAACTTTCTTCTGCTTGCAGACGAGGTGGCATGGCATAGCCTCAGCAACTTTTTCAAGCAAACTGATTAAATTCCAAATAAAGTAAAATTTCTTCTGGAGGATAAGTAAATACATGCAGATTTAGAAACTGAAATAAAAAGTAATTTCTGTTTTGATTTGCTTTGAAAAACAGCCATTATAATCATAAAGAAAAACCCTTGGTTTGAGTTCACAGAGTTTGACATTCAGTGAGGACCTTAAATCTTTCAGGTGTGTTACTTTCTGCTAGCAATAAAAGCTTATAAGGCTAGTAATACTCTTACCATCTATTTTTTTTAGGGATGAAAAGAAGTTCTTACAGTGTTTGAAAACAGAACAGTTTTTACTTCCTTAAAAAAGGCAGGGCAGGAGTTAAAAAAAGGAAAAATCCCCCCACCAACAACCAACCCTGAAGAGTTTACAAATAAGGTAGTAATGCCATGTGGTTACTACAAAAGCTAGTGGATATGCTTGGTTTCTGTTTTAGGGCTTTTGTTTCTCACAATCTGCCACTGTTTTCAGCTGTGTGCTGGGTCCTAGGTAGCTCATTTGTTACATGGTTTGTTATAGTGCACATGCGTGCGTATAGTTTTGTTAGTGTCTTAGTCTGATTTTGTCTGAATAAATAATAAAGCTTGCCTAAGAGCACCTTTCTTAAGAGAGAAAGACAACCCTAAGTCCCCAAATATCTTCCTTCTTTCTGACCTTTAAAGCCAAAACAAATATATCTGAGAAAAACTGCAGTGTTAAACTTTTTAAGATCAAACAAAATCCCAGTATAGGTCTGTGGAAAGGAAGGACAGTTTCCTCTGAAATAAGTTTTATAGGCCAATGCATTATCTCTGTTCCAAATGAAATAACCCGTGATATATGACAAGACAACCTTGTTTTGTTGCTTCTTCAGTACTGTTGTTAGTTCCTCCTATTTGTCCTATTTTCTCCCTATCGCCTCTCTCTGAATTTTTTTTCGTCATTTTGTTGTTGCCTCTTTAATTTTTCTCTTCACCTAACTTTGGTCTTTTCCATGTATTTCCTCTTGTCTTTTTGGATTTTCATTCTTCTAAGCCAACTCATCCCACAAGTCTTCCTTTCTTACACTGTATTCTTTTGGCTGGTGACAATAAAGAGCTGAAATGGTGAAGTGAAAGCTATTAAGGATTACAGGACCAGAATAGTCTGGCCTCCAGTAAACCAGTTGTATTAGAGCTGGAATAAACTGCTGATTTAATATAATCTTGTAAAAGTTACGGAGACAACCAGAGTAGAACAGTGCTGACCTTAGTGTATACTCTACTGACCTGATTAAGAAATTCAGTGTAGAGTTAAAATTAATTAAAAGATAATAATAAAGAAGTACAAGTGAATGATTAGAGAGGCATTTTAGAAAAACAAATTTACTGGAATAAAATATTTTAGAAAAAACTACATAGAAACTATAACCGGATGAGGATTAAATTGATTCGTCTATTACATTTGTTTTGTACCTAAATAAGTAAAGTTGATTCATTTTGGTGGGATGACTCTGGTGGCTATGTTACGTAATGTGAATAAATAAAAGTTCAAAGGTGGATTCCTGAGACCATAATTGGGTCGAGTCAGAACTGAAAGGAATGGTACTGTACACAGAGAGATTGTCAGGTAGGTTGGTCAGAACGATCTTCTCCATTCAATAAATGATCAGGCCTTTTGGATCCAGCAAAAGGCTGGTATATATGAAAGTTATTTTCTCTTCAGATTTATCATGTGATCGGATATATTCCTGCTTCCTACAAGCCTTGTGGTTGTGTTTAGTGTTCACCTACATCAAATAGAGCTGAGTACTGAATATGAAATACAGCTAACATCTGTGTGCAGGAAAGGTGATCCAACCTTAGGCAATAGTAGATGGACACCACCAGCTCTGGAAGCTGTTGCTACGGGAAGGCTGCCATCTATAAAGCATGGACTAAAGAAGTTCTCTCTTTGGCTGCCAAAATGATTCTCTTTCCCTTGTATAAATAAAGTGCAGGTGCATTGGGAGCTAGCATTTAATGGGGATCTAGCCAGGCATTAAATTTCTGCACAGAAACCTGGGATACACATATTAGTTACCCAGCTGAAAAGACTGCTTAATTCTGTTGAACATAAAGTTATGTTTGAAACATGTATTTGAGCACAAAGTTTTCAGTGTTGTGTAAATGTGGACTAAGGACTCATTGTCCCTATATTTGTATCATTGTGCAGTATGCATCTCTCTATTTCTGATGCTGAAGGGGCAGGATATAATTAACTGTTGCTTCTCCCCCCATACCCATAAGTCATCACTACGCTATATGTCTTTTATTTGTTTAGGAAATACAAAGCCTCATTAGATATCTGAATATACAGGTAAGTGCAGAAGATCAGAATGGTTCTGTGCTCATCTAGCAAAGTTCTGATCTCAGTTTTTGAACCTGTTTTTGTAACATTAGCTACATCAAATAATGAAATATCATTACTGTAATGCTCTGCACTATTTTACATCATCTTACCTTACTGAAACTCTCCTCTTTCCCCGTGTAATCTTCCAGTAGTACTGGAAATTCAGGACAATAACCTTTTGAAATTGGTACCAGTGATGGTCTGTGGATTGGCTGTAACAGTGCATTGTTTAGATTGGTTTAAAAATGTTTGATATTATTATGCTGGCACGAATCTCCTATTGCATTTTCCTGCCCCATTTTCCTTAACCTTGTCTTCTTAATCTTCCATTTTCAAACTCACAATCATTTATCCCTTTCTCAGTCACTCTGTAGTCTTTACTACCCTGAAAATCTAGTTTTCCTTGCAAAAAATATATTGCTTTCCCCCATTAAAAAAAATCTTAGATATCAACTCAAATTTGTTGTAGAACACTGATATTCTCTCTTCCCCTTCCTCAAATCTTCCATCCCAGAGATTCCTTTGTGCTCGAGCTTGGTAGCACAGATAGCACAGACTTAACCAACTTAGCCTCAGACTCTGCACCTGGAGCAAGAGGTGGGAGAATTAAAAGAAAGGACCATGGACATCCCAGAAGGTAGGATCAACAAAGATGAAATGTAAAAACCCAACCCCCCGAAACTTTGTCATTCCTTATGGTAGGGCCACAAAATAACATGTTGAACTAACTCATATGGTATATTGTGGTTTCTCCAGATAGTCTGGTAGCTATTTCAGAAGTGGAGGTCAGGTTGCTGGTCTTTGTAGGGCAGAATGTAGCATTGAAAAGTCTGTTTATGAGAAACTTTAGTGATAATAACAAAAGTGGGAAAAATACACCTTCCGTACTATAAGCATTTGATGCATTTACCTACATAACATAAATACAAAGCTGAAGTATTTTTAATTCTAATAAGAATGCTACAACCTTAAACGTCAGTCTGGGATAGATTGTGAATCATGAATGTGTTACTGCGTAGGAAATAAGCCTTCTTTGTGCTGTGTCAAATCCCTTACTGGGCAGTACTAACTGTTGCAAAATACTTGTTTATAAGTAGGTACCATATGATACTTAAGATCCCCCAAGTTCTATGTAGATATATTTCCACCATGATGATTTTTTTAATTTCAAATCTGAATATGAATGTGAAAATATAGTATGGCTATTTAACATGAACTTTACTCTTTCGCTAAAAATGCACTTGCTTAAAAAAAATGTTAAAGCATGAAGGATCAATCTGATAGCTGTCTGCCATAATTTTGTTTATTTAAGCTTACATTTCCAGGTTTGTCGGGGTTATGTTTAGTATTGTACCTGTATGTGATACCAAAAAGTATCTGTAACAAATCAGTCAAGAAGAAATTCACATCTTTCTTTGCTTTCAGTCTTAAAAGGAGGATTTTAAGGTCGTTTGCCACTGGTGCAGGAGGAAACTTACATTGTTGCCACCTTCTATGTCACTGAGTAACAAGCACATTAGAGGCCTGGTTTCACATCCTGATTGTAAGGCTTTGACAACTTTATTCTAGACTTCTTGTGGAACTGGGGATGTGGGAACTCTAAGCAAAAGTCATCAGACTAAGTTCCCTAGCATAGGATTTGGTGGGTAGCAGAGGGGAAATTCTGCCTAAGTAGAGCTGGTAGTCATCCACCTTGATTGTCTGCCAGGCAGCATGTAGATAGGCAATCAAAGTGGTTACAGAAAGCCTCTGTCAAGTGGCACAGCAGAGATCATTACAGTGGGATTATCCTGCAGGATGTCAAAAAATTCCGCTCAACCAGAATGCTTTTGGGCGTCTGTTTGACCTGACAGATCTGAATGCACTGCACAAGCTGCCTTATGTTCCCTAGGCAGGTAGTTACTGTCATCTGTAAAAATCTTTATCCTAATGTAGTTGTCACTCTGCATGTCAATCTAGCTCGTGAGATATTTCCACTGGGAATACTCCTGGATTGCCAGCCATCCCCTGTTGCCTTCCATTCCTATTTTCACAGCCAGTAATGATCCTCTTGTTCCTCACAGCTCCTTGACTTCTACATTGTGTCTGTGTAGCTCTCTGCTATTCTCAGCCCCACTGTCTCATCCTGTAGAACGAAGCAGTCTCTGTAAATTTTGCTCATCTGTGTCCGTTGTTCTTTACCTTGAATTGTCCCTGCAGACTGAGTTGCTCGGAACAGATCTGCTAGTCACCCCATAGTGGCACATAGTGGCTGTCAAAGCCAATATATTCTCCTGAGTAACTCAATAGTGACATGCATTTCACAGGTTGGGAACTTCTAATGCAGGTTTTAGGCAGAGACTCTTGAATCTAGAGAGAACACTTTCAGCTGTTAAGACCCTCAACACAGAGTAAAGAAACATAACCTTTGAAATCTCCAGAGATGCATATGTATGACGTAAGTGTAAGACAAATTGGTTCTCCCTAATTCATGCTGAAAGATTTCAAGTACTCAGTCACTCCACCAGCATTTGGTGGTGGTAATCTTAAGCTTTTGGAAAGCTGAGGAAAGTAGCTATGTTTATAGACTTTCATATGCTACTGGAAGAAAAAAAGTCAATTTATTCACTTCAGTGGGCTTTGCATCGACCCTGATGCTTTTCCAGTTCAGTACTTTTCAGATTTTATGCACTGTTTGCTTTAAGGCAGAAACCTATGTATGATGTGTGGCGAAAGAGAGACAGACATTCTAGTAGTGAAGTACTGCAAGCATAGTAATAGTTAATGTAGTTGCAGAATCTCGGTGTGACAATATTTAAATTTCTCTGTGCTTTACTTCATGCAGAATCACAAAATGGTTGGTCCTGGAAGGGGACTCTGGAGTTCTTCTAGTCCAAATTCTTTCTCAGAGCAAAGTAGATGAGGTTGCCAGGGCCATGTACTGTTTGGTTTTGAGTGTCTCCAAGAATAGAGTCAATAATAGTATGTTGAAGTTTCTTTAAACTTGAGAATATAAAATGAAGATTGAGTTTATGCCCATCAAGTCACCTATGACCTCAATCAGTTGACCCACTTTCAAGTTCCTTCCAGAGTTCCTTCCAAGAGCTTTGTTGACTTCAGGAATCCTAATGTGAAGTTTACATGTGTTTCCATTTTGACTTTCTTTACAATATCTTTAATTCTACACATTTCCAAATTATTTTGTCGTAAACTATATTCCATTCGATACAAAAATTCTCTCTTGCCTCTCTGTTTCTGATACAGTTTGTGTAAAAGACTATTTGTATAAAAGTTTGTGTAGAAGAGAAGTATAGAATTATAAGGAACAATATTGTAGCGCTACCCCCTGCAGAAAATATATACATGCTCAAGCACTAGTAAGGACATTTGTATACTTTTACTGCAATTTGTAAAAATATAAGTGAATGTATGGTGTGAAAAGCTTCTGGTTAGTTCTCTGTTCCTTTTGATTGACAACTAAAATTTGATACCAGTCCTAGCTTTAAGCTGTTTCATGCCATGCACCTTATTTTGTTGGAATTCTGTCATTTTTACATTTTTTTCTGTGTTCCATGTATATCTGTAACTATGGAAACCATGAAATGGATAAGAGTACAGTTGATGCTTTTGTGGCTCATCAAGACAGCCAAATGTTCAAGTAATATTAGGCAAAACTTTTTTAGGAAGGTTAGGAAAATGCAGAAAATAATTGATGAGATCATGATTTCTAGTGTATTCTAATGGTATGCGACAAGTGGAGCTTGCTAGAAAATCTGACTACCAATGTACAGCTACTGCACTATCAGAAATAAATTAAGAAATTGACATTAATTCAGACAAGAGAAGTAAATTTAATAAAGGAATGTATTGATTCATTTATGAGGAAATCATGAAAGTTTAGACAAAGCTTTCTGAAGCTGTGATTATTGTTGGTACTTAGAATTCTTCAGTTACTGAGGAAGTGAAAATACCAAAGGTGAACTAGATGGTATGGACAAATAAAGAAGGAGTGAGTGCTCCGATATTCAAGAACTGGCCTAAGGTTAACTACAGGAGCTGTGGAGAAATCAAACCATTGTGGTGTTTCAGACTGTTGATTTTCAGAAAAAAAGGTGTTATAAGCCTTATTGTGACCTGCAGATGAATAATGACTATATTGTCTAACACCAACTTTTTTGAGGGTTATTCTTTGTTTCCAAAAATGGAATTCTTAAGACCAGATGAAGTCAGTGCAAATGATTAAAACTTCCTGAACCCCTTTGATTTTTAGCCAGTCAGGGTGAGTCATACTTTCCTTCATTCCTCCATTCTCTTCTCCTGGTACAGTAGCCTCTTATGTCAGATTCTAAGTTCTGTAGATTTTTGATAATTTTAGTTAGAACTAAAACCAGTTCTACCAAATTCAGAACTATTGCTGAAAGGAAGTTCAGATCCAAGGTTTCACAGATTTGTCCAAGGTCTAGTCTTGCTGTACAGTCAAATTTTAACAGATTTATTTGCAGGTAGAGATGATTTCAAGCTGTTGTAAATGTACTGATGTGGATTTTTAAACAAAAACTCTGACTTCTTCATTAGCCAACCTGGTTTCTTCCTCACTTGAACTCTGAAGGCATTCTCAGAGAAGTATATTGTGATACTGACTGGGTCCTGAATATGTTCTATTTTAGAGATATTTCATATGGTAACTTTGTATTTGCCTGAATTTATCACTTCCAGCGCTCATTTTACTGCAGGATTATTCCATAAATGTTTAATTTTTGTAGAAGTTGTCAGGAGCTTTCTGAAAGATTGGCAGCTGTATCCGAGAGCTTTTGGCAGCAATGTGTGTGTAGAAAGTTGACTGCTTTTTATTTTAATTTTATCTTAAAATGACTAGTAATGCTGTTGATAGCAGCAGTATCAACAAAATTGACATAAAAAGGGCTTTATTAACTGGACTTGTTGCTCCACTGTACATTTTCTGTTTCTTTTTATGGACAGCTTATAACTGTAGATTTGGAAACTTACGGTGGCAGGATTATGATTTTCGAGATTCATGTGGGGTTCAGTTACCTAAAAGTAGACATTTGATACTATTTGATGACGTACTGTACATGACACATGTATGTGGCTGGTAGATGTGCTATAACACTTGTGGCAGGCTTATGCCCTCTTAATTGGTCTGTGGCAGCCAGGTGGGATGTACTGACTTATCTCTAGTGGCACAAGACTACCATTAAGTGTGATGTTTCATTTTATTTCATTGCTTGAGAGTTAGTGTGTTCTCATTGGATCCTGTTGGCTATATTGACTAGATGCCCATTGATAAGAATGAAAACTTAAATAACTGTCATTCCTGTAGATATTTCCATGTAAACACAGAAGTCTTCCTTAGTTGTACACATGAAGTTTGATTTGTCAAGTTAACTATGAAACGCAAACAGAAGAAGTATGTGAAATGCTACCTCTGGTGCATGTGGGAAAATCTGGTGAAGTGGGCTTTCAAACATACCTCTTGGATGCTGTCAGTCAAATATCTGAGCGGCAGCACAGATTTTAAGATGACAAGTAGTCCTATTAGCAGTGGGTCCTCTTTTCTTTCAGGTATATCTTGAAGTGCAGTTTTACTATGTGTATTCTGTGAAGTTGATAAAAGATTGCACTAATGAGATGTTTATAGGGCATTTGCAAAGTTGCCTTTTTTTCTTGAAATTTGTAAGAATACAATCTCATGAAAACTTCTGTGCCTATGGAAAATTTAATTGCATTTGTCCACTGGGGTAAAATATTGTTGGAGAGTGTGAGGACAAAAGGGGGAAGAAACCAATCAGCTGTCAGCATAAGCCTGATTTTCTTGGGAAGCTGGGATAAAAATATCCAGCTGAAATCCTAAATTATGAAGAAAGTCTGCTCTGCGCAGAGTGGAAGAACAGGGAGTACTAAAATGGCAATATATCACAGTCCTGAAATGGCTGAGCCCCTTATGTCTGATGAACATCAGTGTGGGCAAAGCAGTCCCCTCCCTGCTCAGAGAGGCAAGAAACAGAATTAATTGTCCTTTTGAACTCTTGTTCCAAAGGAGAGGCTGCAGCAAAAGCAAGACCTAGATTCCTAGGCTACTTCTGTACTAACAAATTAAACGTAGTCTGGATCTGCTCCGGGGTGTTACTGTTACTGAACTGGTAAACTGACAGAAGGCTACATGGCTTACTGTTGGTCTTCTGCCCACTAGCGCTTTCCCATCAGTTAGGTCTTCCTGGCATTTTTTGAGCTGGGGTGTTCCAGAGATCATCTCCAGGAGGCAATTTGCATGCAACCACCTTGCTTTGAAGCATAGCAGAGATCCTAGTGTAAGTGCATATCGTTTCGTTTCATTTTGTTTCCGTGCTCAAAAATGTTTGTGTAAGCATAATGTGCTGGTATTTGAAATGTTTTAAGTTTTCCAAGTGACAGTAAGCCACTGTACTGGAGAGGCATCCTCTTCCCTCCATTTGCCTGTTTCTAACAACATTATTTAATTGCTCATCATATCCCTCCATGAGAAAGATTTCTGTGGCAAAAAATTAACCCAACTGAAAAATACAGATACATTTCTACTATGTTTTCAAGTTCAGCTGGTTACTGGGACCTGCCAGTCAAAGGAGAAGATGCAATGGGTTATGTGGTATGATGAAGCTGGAAGCAAGGAAAGGAGAAGACAGACCAGGATAGGGAGAAAGAAGAACCAAGTGAGAGGGAGAAGAGTGGTGAGAAGACGTTCACTTTTGGTGATCAGGAGACATAGATGTAATCAGCTGCCCATATAATTTTGAAAAATGTATTTATTGAAAGCTTGGTTTCACGAGTACATTTTCATCAGAAAAATAGAGTTGTTTGCTTATTTAGATCTTGGACTTTTGAATGTAAGGATTGAAATAGATTTTCAGCTTCATTTCTTTATATTTTCATGGAGTGTAGGAGTTACAACCCTTTAGCTACTGTTTTATTACATAATTCATTTTGATAGTAAGAGATGAATACAATGTTACTTACTGATTTGTTTTCTGCTTCTTTTATGTAACTTGAGAAAAATGAAGTGCTATGTAGTTTAATTCAGTTGCATGAATGGAAAGTATCATGAGATAAAATTGATAGCGTTCCTTCCATCTGACTTTAAAGCAATGGTGTAGGATGGTGGCACAGCTCTGCTGAAGTTCATGGTGTCTGTAGCACAGAAGAGGGTCTGCCTAATTAGATCTGCTTGAAATAACTAGTGCCTTCTAGAAGCGTATGGAAGAAGGTGGCTAAAAAAAAATGAACAATAGCGATAAACAGAAAAAACATTGTGTAGAAGTCTTTCAGAAGGGAAATAATTCTGATAGTGTGAAGGTTCAGCAAGGAATACCATATGGCCTGCTGTATTAATGCACCTAATTATACCTAATTTCCTGTGTGTAGATGAAGCAGGATTCATGGGTGTTTGTGCAATTATGAGTTTGCCATTTCTGATCTCATGAGGGGTGAAGGATTGTACTCACAATAAAGCCTCCTGAGTGTCTGGGCTTGGGTAAAGAATTCTGGGGAGTTTGCTCCAACTTCAGTGTGAGTTAGGCCTGGCAAGAGGTGCACAAATTTAGTATAAGGTTTGTTTCCCTTCTAACATGGTCTTAGCCTCCCAGTGCATGCTTGGAGGGAAGTCTCCAAATTAGAATATGACAAAAAAGCATTTTCTTCACTCTAAAATAGAGTTTTAAAATATTTAATCATAAAGAAGTGTTCTTGTTTTCATAATTGAAAATGCTCTTTTTCTCTGTGTGCATGGTTGTATATATTGTTTACTATGGGCTCTTTCAAGTTGGAATTTCATGTTGTGTTAGTACAGGAATACTGTTCCTACTCATTGTGGATCACATTCACCAGTACCTGTAAGAGTAAGTTTGAGGAATATTTTTTCTGTGAATGAAATACCCCATATTCCACTTGAAGGCAAGCATGGAATCCCTCTAGCATGTTTTCACGCAGCCTGTAAAGTTTTTGACATGAATCTGTGTGGGAATTGTTGACCCACCTCTGCTGAGTTCTGTATGTGCCATGTTGTTTATGTTGCGTAGCAGTAAAGCCTAGATCCCTTTGCTGTGCAGTGCAAATGAACATTTTTCCTGAGCCGTGCATATGAACTCTTTGGATGAGGAGCACCCATTTCTTGGTTCAGTTAAATAGCTTCATGTGCGGGTATGTGTTGATTTATGGGAGGATGCTATAAACCAGCCACAAACCCAGTAACAAAAAAAACCCACCCTAAAACTATAGATGTCTTGATTGACTTGCTGTAGTGCTGCATCAGAGCTCACCATCCAGAAAAGAGTAAACAAACTACTTCTGACGTGACAGGCCAGAGGAAAATAATCTAACACCCTTCATTTTACTGATGCATCGCATGGAGGCCCAGAAGCCACATTAGAGAACTGTAATCCTTCATCAGAGCATTTGTTTGGTTGCCTAACATCTGTGGATTGTTAAGATAAGTTATTACACAGACCTGCTTTCGTTTAGATTAGTTTGGATCACATCCCAGTATATTCAATCAGGATATAATTCCTGCATGCTGCTAAATTGCTTGCTCCACTTACTTCTCTTTAAAAATGTTTTTCAATATACAGTTTTTATTTCTAAAAATGGTTTTCAGTATACAGTTTTATCACTGAAACTGTTATACCACCTCACGTTTTTGCGTTTTTGGTTTTTTTGTTTTAAAGAAAAGCTGTTTTATTTTTTCTTTTGGTCTGAATATATCTGAAGGCAAACGTAGCATTTATTAAGTCCTGAAGAGAATCCTAAGAGGGATGGTAGTGTAGCTTCTTGTGAGTATAATGCAGATATTCTGTGTGTGCTATCTGTGATGACTGGTTTGTATTTTATGTCTAAACTGCGGTATTTAAAGACAGCTATAAGAAAATGCCTGATTTTGTACTTACGTGTCTAATATTTCTTTTTGTATTCTGTATTTGTATCTATTTGTGCATTGGCTGTTTGGATTTTATAGTAGTTTCATAAAACTAATTAAAATAGCAAAGTGATTATGTAAAGTAATGATAATTTTTGACATTTATTACATGCTTTAACAGATATTTTAAATGATAAAATACATTAAATTGTAAATGAAGTCTGTTACTCCTTTTAAGTGCTTGCATACTTACATCCATAATGTAAGATAATTATAATATTTCAATTTTGTTTTAGTATTCCTTACCATTCCTTTAAACAAGCTTCACTTTGTTAAGTTTTTATTAAGTCTTTTTTCAACTTTCCCTGTGAGTCAGTGAAATATGGACCATGCCATATTTTTGATTGATGACTTGAGTTTATAGCACCGACATAAATTTGACACACAAACGTGTGTGCATGCACACACTTGCTGTCTAATGAGATAACAGTTTGTTCAGAGCCTATAAAGGCATGTGAATTCTTTTTCCCTTTAGCCTTGCTGGTATTTTGAATACCTAAAGTAATAATATCAGACTGAAATCTATTCTGCTAAAAAATACAGTCTGATAACCCAAATTGCTGTTTTGACATGCCTTCCAGATGAAGGAAATACACCATTTTGGAATCAAGACGTTTTCTTTTCAAGGACTAGAGTTTATTTTGAAGAATTTGCTGTTCCTCTTGTCCTCCTGAGAGTTATCTGTCCATTTTTAACATAAGACCTATTTTTGCTGGAATTATTGTAGCTTTTGGTAGTTTTTTAAAAATTAATTGCTTTTTTTTTAATTGGTATTTTACTATTCTACTTACATAGAAAAAATGTAACGGTCCAGATACAGGGAAAAGTTTGATGTCTTCTCAATGTGGTTTGGTCGAACAGTAGAGAAATGGTGCTGGAAGTTGTAATGTATTCTTCAGACATTTACAGATAGTCTGTTCTAGGGTGTTTTATAAATAAATCTCCTTTATGTTATATGTGTTAAATGTCTAAAATTTTAATTTTACCATAGAAGGCATGTGCTTCCTTCCAAGCTGGAGAGTAGGAGCTTGCTGCCAGAGCTTTGTTCTGTTGCAGTTTCCTCCCTGTAATGATTGTTTTTTCTGTTCCTTTTCATTGTAAATGTTGCATGATTTTACCACAGTTGTATCATTCCTGTGTTGACACAAAATAATTTAAACATATTTTTCATTCCATCTTCTATTATCCTTCTTCCCCTCTTACTTCAGCTTCACCCATTCCTTAACTTCTTTCCACATTCAACTCTGTTTTTTTTTTTTCCATTTTCCTCATTAGTTTTCAACCTTACTTTCCCTCTCATCTGTATCTATATTTCTGAGAAAAATCCTACCTCATATATTCTTCATGCATTTTGTCTTTGTTCTAAGCCTCAAAAGCTCCTTTTGTCTTTGTCTCATTTGTTAAAAAAAATATTCTCAGACTTCACTCTGCTCAAGAATCTTTTGTTTTTCTTTGCTGGTGATTCATTCTTGTATTTAAGACTGTTTCTGCAGTGTGTAGACTTGAAATGTACACTCTCACTTTACTGTATGTGCTCCTGTTTATCTGTGTATCTGGAACTTAAGCAAAAATCCTATGCAGCAACATTGATGAACTCAGCTTAATTGTGATTGTCAGATATACATTTGTTTGTTTATTTATGATTTATCACTGTAAATCAGAGAGATGGTTTTTGATCATTTTCAAATAGTACATGCTATGGTACTGTTGGTGCATTTAGTTCCCTATTAGTAGGTTTTATAAAGGTCCTTCCTTACATCTCTGGTAAGTAGCTGTCGTGGATGTAGCTAAATGTACATGCAGTAAATTTCTATTTACAGAATAATATTCTGTGGTACAAGGAAAAATTAAAGGGAAATGTCTTGTCAGTTTTCTGTGGCAGTGGCCGGACCAGCAGCTGGGCAGAGCTCTGCTACCCAGATCCAAGCTTTGCCCCGCCTGTTGGGCCTCACCACAGCCAGCACATAGCCACTCCAAATTGAGAGAGCTAGGGCTGGGCTAGGGTTGCTATACTGGCATATATTGACAGCATATTTTGGAGAAGCTTGCAGAGCATGTGCCTGTAGGATGCTTGGCTCTGGCCAGTGCAGTTAGCGCTTGGAGAAGCATGTTTGAGCACTGGCATGAGCACAAACCTCACCAGTTTAGAGGAAATGGGAGGCCGTAGCTGACCATGACAGTGTGAGCATGTGCTCCAGGGTCCGAGGGATAGCTGCACTGACTCTTCTTGTTGTCTTTAACTAGGTTATGTGGGTATGCAATTTATGTCGAAAGCAACAAGAAATCTTAACAAAATCCGGAGCGTGGTTTTTTGGAAGTGGACCACAGCCATCACCCAGCCAGGATGGAACACTGAGTGATACAGCAACTGGTGCAAGCTCCGATGCACCAAGAGAAAAGAAAGCCAGGCTTCAAGAGAGGTCAAGATCACAGACTCCTTTAAGCACAGCAGCTGCCTCATCACAGGAGATCTCTCCGTCCAGCGTTCAGTCTGACCGAAGGAAAGGAGCTGAAGTATCGCAGCCAGCTATGGGCCTGGAGCAAAAGCAAGCTTCATCAAGGTCTAGAAGTGAGCCTCCAAGAGAGAGGTAAGGCTTTTTGCCTTGGCAGAGCCTCGAAGTTATAAATACTGGTGCCATAACATTACACAGGGCTTTTGGCTGAGCTGTATGCGAGTCTAGAGCCATGCATGAACACATCGATTCACTTACCAGGGAAGGATTAAGCGTACGTAAGCAAATACATCATCTGAAGCTTGTTTTTTGGATTGAGCAACAGAAATGGAGGGGAAGAGAAAAATACCGATGTTTTTAAGGCTATTTTGGCATACACTTTTGATATTGAATATTGAACATTCATGAAGAACAGTAATGGCACCGTCTTGAAATCAGAGTAAGTCGCATGAGACCAATCAGAAGAAACTATTACATATTATAAAGGGGGGCTATAAGAAAGAGGGGGATGGACTCTTTAGCAGGGTCTGTTGTAACTGGAGAAGGGGAAATGGTTTCAAACTAAAAGAAAGGAGATTTAGATCGGATATAAGAAAAAGTTTTTTATAATAAGGGTGGTGAGACACAGGAGCTGGTTGCCCTGAGAGGTGGTGAGTGCCCCATCCCTGGACTCATTCAAGGTCAGGCTGGATGGCGCTTGGAGCAACCTGATGTAGCTGTAGGTGTCCTTGTTCATTGCAGGGGAGTAGGACTAGATAGCCTTTAAAGGTCACTTGCAACTCAAATGATTCTATGATTCTATATTTTAAGTGGCTAAATGAGTAAATTCCTGATTTGCACTGGTTGTAATGAACTGGGCAAAAAATGCCAAATCAAGGGAGGATAATGTGATGAATCACTTGCTGCTCTTTTGGCTGCTGACTGCCAGATGATGGAGCAAATAAGGAGGGGCCCTATGGCAACAAAATAAGATTCTGCCATGGAAGATTCTCCCTTGGATAAAAAAATGGATCATTCTTTTCATAGTTGTTGAAGCTGAAAAATGAATGAGAAAGGATGGCTAGTAACCTATTGTGTGGGTGAGGTCACTGCTAGAATAACAGGAGAAAAACTCCAGTTAGGGTTATGCATAGGTATAATAGAAACCAATACCTGATGCCCTCCCCTGTTTCTGTTGACTTTTTCCCCCAGCATTGAGAGGGGCCACAGGGCAGTCATCATGCAGTTGAAGGACACCTTTTATGTAGCAAAAGACTTTCTATTTCTGCTTTGCTATCCAAAAATAAGATGGTTGTATTAATAATGCAATAGCAATGTTCTCTTCTTTTTACTGAGACTTTCAAAGGAAGTCCAAGGCTTTTCAATGGAGAGCATGGGTGATGAGCCAACATATTGCCAACAGCTCAGGAAGAAAACGATGGAGGAAAAAAGGAGACAGGGGCTTAACTTGGATCATATCCAACTTTGACTGTCCCATAGGGTACATCTGTGGAAAATCTGTGATATGTTATCTGAAAATGTATCAGTGTGGAAAGAAATAGGAAGGGAAGACTCAGTGCCACAAAATCAGTCCTATAGGCTTTGTCCTGTCCATCAAAATATGACATATTGCTGTATGTATATTGAAGTATTTTACCCAAGTATTTTTTTTGTGCATTAAATTTTTCAAATTACTGTACTCCTTTTTCATTGTAGGAAGAAGACGTTGGTTTCAGACCAAAATGGCAAAGTTGTAAAGAGTGAGCGTAAGCGTGTGCCAAAAACGTCACTTCAAAAAGAAGAACCAGCAGATGACAGGGAACGTAAAGAAAGGCATGAAAATAGAAGACTGGAAAAAGGGAAGTCACAGGACTATCCTGACTTGCCAGAAAAACTTGAGGAAGGCAAAGTGCCTGATGATGAAAAACAAAGAAAGGAAGATGAATATCATACTCGGTACAGGAGTGACCCCAATCTGGCAAGATATCCTGTTAAACCACATCCTGAGGAACAGCAAATGCGCATGCATGCCAAAGTTTCTAAAGCACGGCATGAGAGAAGACACAGTGATGTAGCTTTGCCACATACAGAAATGGAGGAAGCGGAGGTACCTGAGAATAACTTAGGAAAACGCTCACAATTACAGGGAACTCAGGACAGAAAATCTCTTGTGGAAACTCAGAGGTCGTACTCTATAGACAGAACAGGTGATGTAAGAATTTCTGTTTCTAAACAATTAACTAATCATAGTCCACCAACTCCCAGGCATAGTCCAGTTCCTATAGAACACGTAGAATACAAGAACCACGATTCCTTTAAAAAACAGAGCCGCCTTGATCCTAGCTCTGCTATTCTCATGCGAAAAGCAAAGCGGGAGAAAATGGAGACCATGCTAAGGAATGATTCCCTTAGCTCTGACCAGTCGGAATCAGTGCGGCCATCCCCTCCAAAGCCTCATAGAGCAAAAAGAGGCGGAAAGAAAAGGCAGATGTCAGTTAGTAGCTCAGAGGAAGAAGGGGCATCAACACCAGAATATACTAGCTGTGAAGATGTGGAGATAGAAAGTGAAAGTATCAGTGAAAAAGGTAAGGACCTTTATCTATATTATGCACATGGCCATGGTTTTGAGAAAAAAAAAAACAAAAACCAACAGCTGTATTTTACTCTCTCTTTTGCATCATTTTTGAACATACACCTTTGTTTCTCCCCTTCCTGTTTTTTTTTTTTTTCCAGCTGAGAAGTCTCTTATACCTGTTTATATTTGGTTTGCAGTGTTTCCTTTTGCTTTCTTAGATGAGGTTGTTACAAGTAGCATGAACCAATGAGTTCTTCTAATTTACTTCCCTCTTTAACAAGAACGGTTAGAATTTAAGAGTTCTAGTTTATTCTCTTGATGACATTTGTACAGTTGGTCATTGCTTTATCCTTTTGTCTGTATGCAGAATAATTTTCTTTGAATCAATTTAAGTTGAAAATGAGTTCTGTAACAATCTGAGAACATTGTAAAGTATCATAATCTTACTCATACCTCAATTTTAAGATATGAGACATTTTAAGACATTTTAAAATATCAAAGATCTTTCAGTTTACTGTTAAGAGTGATAGAATATCCAGCACAAAGACTTTTATACAGGAAAGAGAATTACCTAATCTATTCTCTAGATGATTTTGATCTGAAGTTTACAAGTACGTTTACATTCTGTTACTTCAGTTTGACTTTATCTGTTGCTGGTAACACTCAGCAGTAAGGAATTGGTGTAGTCCACTGCATACTTTTAAGCAAAGCCTTTCTTCTTGCCAAAGAAGTTAATCAAATTAATGAATGGTGAGTAGATAAAATAAGCATAATTAGAAAAGGCTGTGATAGATTACTGTGTGGCTTATAACAGTAGCTTGTCTTCAAGTGACATTATATGGAGCTGAATACTTTCTGTGTCTTTGGAAGTAGCTGTTAGCTCTTTAACTAGCTGTGTTTGTAACTTGAAATTTGCTGCAGGTGTTCATACCCAAAATGCCAATGGCATATCTGCATTCCCTTTTATATCCTGGCATGTCTTTGATTCAGATATGCTAATCTGTCTGTCTGTCTTTATCTGATGTTGTAGTCTCCTGACATCCCCTGAAGATCTCTGTATGCATGTAAGGAGACATCTGTTTTCCACCCCATCTGAGTAACTGTTTGTTTAACTATCTAAGTACAAACTTTTCCATTCAAAATAGGGAAGCTTGCTTTTCTGCGCATTTTTAAGGAAAGGTGGTGACCCTGCCCCTGAAATCTTGATCCAGGTTCTACTTACACATTAAAAAAACAGAAAAAAAAAAAAAAAAAACTAAAGAAAGAAAAAAAAACCACCAAAAAATCCAAACATTTTTGCATGTGAAGGATGTTCAGAAATGTTATGGCATCTGAATCCTTGGAGTTACTTGAAGTCTAAATGTAGAAGGCCTTGAGCAACCTATTCTAGTTTGCTCTAGTTGACCTCATTTTAAGGAAAGGGATTTGAACTAGGGATCCCCAGAGAGCTCTATGTGTGTGTGTAGGTGAATGTGTGTGTATGCAGTACAGTAATACCAGAAGGATATCTTTACATTTAATAGGCATGAGGTATAGCTGTTATGTTTTTTTGTTTGTTTGCTTTTTTGGCCTACTCTACTGGAGTAGAAAGAAGTGGAAAGCCTTTGAAGAGGGGATTGTAGTACTGAAGAAGAGCTAAGCAGTGTGAATACAAATGAGAAAGCAGGAACATTTTTTTTGTAGTACAGTATCCAATTATTTTTAGAATTAAATTTTTATCAGTACTTGAAATAACCTGCAGTATTTTGTAAGGACAGATGGAAAGGCAGAAATTTTTTATTACATAAGAAAATCTTTTAGAAATCTTTTAATATCTTAAAGTGAAAAAAATTCCTCAGTAGTTATTTAAAGAAAAGAAGATACAAAAAGATAAAAAAAAATACTATTATTATAACTGAGATCAGAAACCCATACCCTATGACTGAACAGCATAATTAAAGCAGAATTTCATTCACCATTCCATTAGTGCTTTGCTGGTAATGTGTGAGAGTTACGGCACAGGTCCTTAGTTATCGCACTTCAGTTAATAAGCCCTGGAGGGTCTGGAATCCATCCTCTCATCTAAGTTATCAACTCCATCAGAAATCTGGTGCCAAAATAATATAAATGGAGCTAGTACGATAGAATTATTCCCAGCAAATTTTGAACTTTGGTAAATCTTACCAATAAATCCAGAATCTTAAAATTAATATTCATATTTAGTGACTGCCTAAAAAAAAAAGCCAACAACTGAGTAAAAATCATGTACTTTTAGAGATTAATCATAACAATGTTTTGTACTCTTTTCAGTTCTGTATTGAACAGCTAAAATGTAAGTTCTCTTTGAAAAATGGCAAATGTTTTAAAGCTTTGTAGATATGTAAACTATAGGTAGAGTGGGTAAGACTGTTGAAAAATCAATAGCCAAAAATGATATATGAAGTAGGTTTGGTTTTTTTGCATAAGATTTAAAAACAATCACTGCATGGTTAAATAACTCAGAAAAATATTTCAAAAATTTGAAAATAGATGAGTAAGTTAATGTTCAGTCAACGAAGAAAGGGAGGCACCTTTGGAGAGCAACTCATTTAAAACTGGTTAAATTGATAATAGATTAGGTGCCAAATCCTTAGCAATTACAATAAAAAAGTACTTATGGTAGCTGAAGTAGTGTCTGTTGTGATCAGAATTACTAGCTGTATGCTGTTAAATGATAGTAATAAAGATTTTGCATTTTTCAGGTTGCAAGCTTGATTGATTTGCATTAAACCCTTTAGGATGCTTGTAGGATAGCTTATTATAGAATCATAGAATCATAGAATGGCCTGGGTTGAAAAGGACCTCAAAGATCATCTAGTCTCAACCCCCCTGCCAAGTGCAGGGTCGCCAACCACTAGACCAGGCTGCCCAGAGCCACGTCCAGTCTGGCCTTGAATGCCTCCAGGGACGGGGCATCCACAACCTCCCTGGGCAACCTGTTCCAGTGCATCACCACCCTCTGTGTGAAAAACTTCCTTCTAATATCTAACCTAAATCTCCCCTGTGTCATCTTAAAACCATTCCCCCGTGTCCTATTGCTATCCACCCTCATGAACAATCGTTCCCCCTCCTGTTTATACTCTCCCTTCAAGTATTGGAAGGCCACAATGAGGTCTCTCTTGAGCCTTCTCTTCTCCAAACTAAACAAGCTCAGCTTTGGTGAAAATTGAATGAAAACCATACTCTTCAAAGTTTAGAAATAAGAATTTATGTAGAACTAATGGATTTGTGTGCAGACAAGTTTGTGCTTAACTTTTTATCCCATTGTCGTTACAAGAGATCTTTTTGACTTTTGTCATGCAGTGTTTGAGAGCTGAAGATGAAATAGTGCTGGAGTTTGGGACAGTGTGAGGAGATGCTAAAAACTGCTCATGTACTTCAATGTTAATAGGTGTAATGCTTTCACATTCTGCAAACCATTTTTCCTATTTGCTTAAATGTGTATTTTGTTCGCGTGGTTGAGGCTTGAAAATACGCCTCATACTTAGGTATTGATGGCAAACTGGAGGGAACCAGATAAAGCTCACTTTGCATACTTGCAATCTTGTGAAGTCTGCACTGGGGCTTTGTGCTTGAGATGCTCCCAGAGGTAGGGGAGCAGAAATCCAATCCCTGCCCCACCAGTTTCTTCTTCTGTAATGTTGGCACCCAAAGTTGGGCATGTGACAGGGTGTATAAATGGACTGAGGGAAAGCGTCACTGAAAGACTGCAGAGAAGAGGAGGCTGGTTTTAAACATTCTTTGATGAATATTTTCATGTAGGTATTTTAAATCTGTAATGTAGGCAAGTCAAGTCCTACTGTAACATCTGCTGGTGTATTTTAACATCTGTTCTCTGGGAGAGTTGGGCATGAAGTTTTAAAATGAGCAGAATTTGTTTAAATCTGTGTCTGAGCTTTAACTTCCAGCAAGATAAGACTCTTGCTATGGAGATTACTAGTTCTTAGAAGTTAGTTCCAATTTATGTTCTAGTCTTTGTGAAATCAAATCTATATCTAATTAAATTTTTAATGAAACTATAATCTAGCTCTAGTTTCAGAATTTTGGTCTGTGTTAAACTTATTCAATGCAATTAGTACTGTGTACTTTTGAGTTGCTGAAATTATTTATAATGGCTATGGAGTTACAAGTGAGTGCTTGTTAAATTAGTGTTGGGCACAGTCCGTTCTGTGTACTTGCAGTTAAGTGAAGTGCATGCATACATATGCAAATGAAATAAACTGAACATAACTGGAAAAAAGTCATATGGTTGCCAGCGCTTCACTGAGATACACAGCCATATAACTGGTAGTGTTGCAGCAGATATGTGACTGAATTCTTCTGGGTAAAACATTTTAGCTAGTTTTCTTTAAGAAGGTTGTAACCTTTCTTCAGAACTCCTGAGATAACAGGCAATTTGATGTTCTCTATGGGCTCAGGCTGTATGTAAAATACCAGGTAGGGATGAGTTGCACTTAGAGAATAGACAAACCCCATAAAAAACTCACAAACCCAAATTCATATAGATAAAGCTTCTTCCTGGTGTTCACTGTTTCTGCCATTTTTTATGTAAATGCAGTGAGCCTTGTCACCATGCCCAGGTAGGTTTAGTTATCTCTCCTGGGGCAGGCACATGGAGTTGCCAGTAGTGCTGAAACAGAGTTTGTGGAAGGGCAGAACCGCCACCCGGGAAGTGGAATGGAAATGGACTCCTAGGAACAGGTTCAACTGCTGTGGGCTCTTTTCCACTGACAGGATGCTCTCAGATCAGCTGTATGAAAAGCTGATCGATTTTTTCCCATGGAACGGCTGTTCCTACAGGCCACTGGAAGAAGGCACTTAAGAAGACTTTAATTTTTGACAGTGGACTGATTTTTTTTAACAAACAAATTCATCATTTACATTTAGACTTCGCTTCAAATGTGTCTTTTGAAATTCTTCTCTGTAAGCATCTTTCTCTTGCTTTAAAACAGTAACAAAATAAACCCACAACAAATAATGGCATTAACTTAGGGCTTATTGTCAGAACATCAGTTGTATGCACTATGGTGGGCCTAATCTTACTTTGACCTAGAAAGTTGTTATAAGGATTAGGAATGAATTTTCTGGCTTAAACATTAAGCAA
Organism: Numida meleagris; assembly: GCF_002078875.1. Classification (NCBI taxonomy): domain Eukaryota; kingdom Metazoa; phylum Chordata; class Aves; order Galliformes; family Numididae; genus Numida; species Numida meleagris. Next base: position 82,255,394 of record NC_034411.1, on the reverse strand, counting down.
ATGCTTAAACAAAAAACACGCTCAGTGTTTAGCTCAGCTTATAGATGTGTTGGATATTTGTTTGGAAGATATTTAAAATTTCGGAAGTAATGAAAATGCTATTTAATAGACATCTTTCAAAATGAGATCAGCACATATGGTACTGCTGCTCTAATTTCTAGGTTTAAATCTGAATTTTTTAGAAATAAAGGATAAGGGAGAAAGCTGAAGGAAAAAGAGGGGATTTAAATTAAGTTGTCAGACTGGTCCTGAACTGGATAAAAAGAATGAACTGCTGATCCCTAGATGTCTTTCACCCATGCCTGTACTCCCCTTCAGCCACAGCCTCTACATGAATCATTTCAGGACTGACATTAACTTTTGTAATATTTTGCAATGGGGGAAAAAATGTTGAGAAGTGTTGAAAAAAGATGGAATTGTGTTAAGGAATTTTGGTAGGATGCTGTGGCTGACTCGGAAGCTATAATGACATTATTGCTATTGGTCAAATCTGTTTTTGCTGGAGCCCAAGTCTGCTGATGATACTGGCTTTTGCTGTGGTTCCTCACTAGGCAGGTAAATTCAAGTGCAAGTTAGACGCTTGCCTTCTCTTCCTACAGTTTGTAACATTGAATTGGTCTGAGTAGTCCATTTTTGTGAGCTCAAGCCTGTACCTGAGCACAGCTGTCAAAAGTAGGCTTGTCATCCCAACACTTCATCCCAACATACTTTTCAGGGAAGAGACTTTGAGTGGGTGTCTTTCGCAACCACCTACAATGCTGGAGGGCACGAGAGTTGGGAAAAGTCTGTCTCTGTGGAGATTTTAAAAGAACAGCTTAGAAATAAAGTTGGTGTCACTATTGCTCAGTAAATGAGAAAATTGGTGCGTACGTAACACTTACCATTTTCCTGAAAGCATTTGTTTTTTATTGCCAGTTGAATGGCAAAGCAAATAGTTTGAATTAGGCTTAGGTTAAGAAGACCTCTGACTGTAAAAAGACTATCTAGCAGATCCTTTATAGATACTGTAAGTTAAGTATTGCTCTTATTGCAAAGAAAAAATAGTTCACAAAATCTCATTTTATATTGAAGATAATTCATCATCCTGTGATGTCAGAGGAAGTCCAGAAGACAGAAGTCTGTAATTCTGACATTGCAGCAGTGATTGTCATAGATCACAGAATCCCAGAATTGTAGGGGTTGGAAGGGACCTCTGGAGATTGAGTCCAATCTCCCTGCAACCCCCTCCTCTACAGCAGGCTGCACAGGCAGGTGTCCAGGCAGGTCTTTAATGTCTCCAGAGAAGGAGAATCCACAACTCCCCTGGGCAGCCTGTTCCAGTGCTCCATCACCCTCACTGTGAAGAAGTTCCTTCCGCATATTGGTGTGGAACTTCCTATGCTCAAGTTTATGGCCGCTTCCCCTTATCCTGTCTCCACAGACCCCTGAAAAGAATTTGACCATGTCTCTTTGACTTCCACACTTCAGATATTTATAAACATTAATAAGATCACCTCTGAGTCTTCTTTTCTCAAGACTGAACAGACCCAGGTCGCTCAGCCTTTCCTCATAGGAGAGGTGCTCCAGGCCCTTTATCATTTTTGTGGTCCTCCGCTGGACTCTCTCTAGGAGATCCCTGTCTTTTTTGAACTGGAGAGCCCAGAACTGGATACAGCACTCCAGGTGAGGGCTGACCAGAGCAGAGTGGGAGAATCACCTCCCTTGACCTGCTGGCCACACTCCTTTTAATGCACCCCAGGATCCCATTGGCCTTCTTGGCCACTAGGGCACACTGCTGGCTCATTGCCAACCTGTCGTCAACAGTCCTACTCAGTCAAGGAGGATTATGAAAATGATCGATCTGATGAGATGCTGTTAGCTTTTTTTCATGGTTTAGGTAACTGAGATGTATTGCAATATTACTGGATGATGAAAATTAGATAGCCATAAAGATCTAAGCCACTGCATCAATGAGATTTACATGGTATTTCTGAACAGTTGCTAAGTTCCTTTGCTTCCACTTGAATTGGTTCAGATCAGGTAACAACAGCATTACACTGATTTATCTCAAGCTAAATAAAAAGCCAAACTTAGCTCCATTGTGTGCCCTGCTGATGTGACTATGTTATTTCTACGTTGGTGCGTTTTTTGCCAGATGGCTAAGCCTATAAACAGAATACGCTCATACCTGAATTAAAAGTAACAAGCTTGATGGCTGTTTGGGGGGCAGACATTGGCTTAGGAACTATATGTCTTTTTCATTGCAGTCATCCCACTTCTTAGGCTTTGATTTTCTCAGCAATTATGAGAAATGACAGGCCAAATGATATTGAAAAGTAAAATGTAGAAAAAGCACAGAAACATTTCTGGATATGTATGTATATATTTGTACATATATAAGAAAATGCTATTTTAAATGATAAATGGTCAACAGTTGTCTTTAAAAAGTTGTATTTTGCCAAAGAATCTGGAAAAAAAAATCTTTTTATTGGGCAATACCTGACTGAAAAGAAGATACACTTCTACTTCAGAAGTGCACAGGGAGAACAAAGATGTTTCGGTTAGTTAGCGTAATGCCAGCCAAACTCTGCATCTAAACCTATCAGATGCAGGTTTATTTTCTCCATGTAGTTTAATTGTGGATGCACAGCCAAAGTGCATCCTAAGTTATACCTAAGTTTTCTGTGATCCCAGGAGTGCATTTTGTGGTCTGGAGTACTGCTAGGTGAGCAAAGCACAGGCTTGATTCCTCCCAAGAAATCTTTGTTGTGATGCTTCTTTACATCTCTAACATTTGCCACCAGTTGAACTTAATACTTTTGCCTGTCATGTATTGAGTCAAGTGCTTCAGCCTTCTACCCACCTTGTATTTCACCTGGCAATCCATCTCTGTCTGATAAAGTTACAAGGATATAGCTGGTTGAAAGTCTTGCTGCAGTTAGATTAAGCAACAATGCTGTTATCCCTTGTCTTCAGGTACAGTTATCTCGCCAAAGAAAGAAGTCAGGTTGGTCAGGGGTGATTTGACTTTTGTAAAGCCATGCTGGTGGTTCTCAGTCACATTCTTGTCCTTCATCTGCTCACAGCTGCTTTCCTGAAGCCAAATGCAAGCATGCTGTGGAAATGACCATTAAAAAAAAAAGTCCAAAAAGAATTCCCATAGAGTTAAGTATCTCTTAAAAGTTTTGAGATTTTAGGGCAAAGTTAATGGCAAGCTGGATCTGAGTCAGCGCTGTGTCCTAGCAGCCAAAAGGGCCAACTGTACCCTGAGGTGCATCAGACCCAGCGCTGCCGGCCAGGTGAGGGGAGGGATGGCCCCACTTGCTGCTGCTGCAGCCTCACCTCAAGCACTGTGTGCAGTTTTGGGCACCATAGTATAAGACAGATACAAAAATAGAGAGCGTCCAAAGGAGAGCTAAGAAGATGATGAAGTGTCTAGAAAGCAATATGTACGAGGAGCACTGAGGACCCAAGGTTTGCTCAATGCAGAGCAGAGGAGCTGAGCGGAGGCCTCATGGCAGCTGCAGCTCCTCACAGGGAGAGGAGAGGCAGCGCTGAGCTCTGCTCTCTGGGAACAGTGACAGGGCCCGAGGGAACGGCATGGAGCTGTGTCAGGGGAGGGGCAAGTGGGGGTTGGGAACAGGTTCTGCACCAGAGGGTGGTAGGCATGGAACAGGCTGCCCAGGGCAATGGGCATGGCCCCGAGCTGCCGGTGTTCAAGGAGCATTTGGACAGTGCCCTCAGACATTGGATTTGATTTTGAGTGGTGCCGTGTCAGGCCAAGAGTTGTCCTCAATGATTGTGAGTCTCTTCCAATTTCGGATATTCTGTGATTCTATGAAACATTTTGCATCTGTTTTTTCATCTGTTGAGATGGATGCATGAGAGAAGAGAGCATTCAGAATTCAGGCAAGGCATTTTCTTCTGAAAATGAAGTGAAGCCTCAATGCCAGCCCTAGCCAAACAGTAGGAGGTTTTTCAAGAACATACACAGGAGGGTCAGTGGGAGAATGGGCTGTGCTGTGGTAGCACTGGCCACTCAACATAGTCTGCCTCTATGTTCCTTTTGCAATAAATGCTCTCCAGCTTTAGGAGGAAGCTGTATGTGTGTTCCCCGGCTAGTAGATGTCCAGATGATCATCTTCATAATATGTAAAGACTGTCCATTGTCCTCCTTCAAAGTGTCATTTCCTAACAAGGGTATGCCAGTGAAAAAGCATGCAAACAGTGTTGTCTTTCTGCTAATGCTCTGCTGGGACACTGAAAGTCAGCAGTCTACAGCGGTGGAACATCAGCTGTTTCTGTTGCTATTGACTATTGGACAGGTGAGAGTGTGTGAAAGGCAGCATTCAGTAACTCAGTCTTGATCCAGAGTTACAGGGAATCTGCTTCACTAAAAATGCATTTTTATTCATACTAGAAGGTATATATATTTTTAAGGATGAAATAATTGTAAACTCTAACTAGACTAATTACTTATTTTTTTATCCCTTACAAGTTTCTCTTTGGAGAGAGTTTTAAATGTGTTAGTTCATCATGTTTTGTTTTCTCGACTGATTTCTGAACAGTTATCTTTTTGTTGTTGTACAGAATCTGGATATGCTACTGAGAAACAAATATTTTCACCGTGGAAAGCTGTTTCTGCTCAGAAAATAAGTTCATTGTTTTAAGATTTGGATATGATTAAGTTAGATCAAAGTCTCTAGCAAATTTTATTAGCTGAAGTTATCTGATCTCTAATCTTTCGCCTGTATGCTGGGATACATGTTGTGGTTTTCTCTTTAATTTTGAATATTTTTTTCATATTTTATTTTTTATTTTTCATGTTCACATTATGTAAGATAAGTATTAAAACATCCCATTAATTTGTAAAAAAAACAATAGTAATCTTTTCCACGGATCATTGTATTTCTGAGAGTAAATCTACATCTTGAGGATTTTTATGTAACTTAAAACAGCCATGTGATTGCTTCATTTATGCAGTTCATTAAAACTTGTTCAGCACACCACTGCTGAATATAAATAACTGCAGCAGTGCTATTGATTCCTGACCTTGTGCATACCATTGGCTTGAAAACACTAAGAAACTTCTTCCCTATTCTACCTGGAAAGGAAGGAATTCTTTTTTTCCCCACTTTGATTCCTCAGGAATTGTTAATTTTGGATTTCTGAAAACATCAGCTGTTTCTGGAGACTGAAACTCCTCGTTGCTGCAGTGAGCATGTATGAACTAATGCAGTAATCGATGCTTGCACTCCACTGCAGAAATCTGTTTGGATGACAAGTGCTCTCGTAGCCCCGTTTGGTGTCACCAGTGCTGAATGTTTGACGCTGCAGAAATATTTGGCTTAGGATTGGGACGCAAGGACCTTAGGGACTTCTTTTTTTAATCGTCTCCTTCACACTGGAGTGGATTTTTGATAGCATTTTGGCTTTGCTACAGTTGCAAACTGCAATTTGCAAACAACTAGATGCCAGTTGTTCTTTTTTAACCATTCTCTTGCTGATGCTGCTATGTTTGCGGGGTTTCTTCAGTTTCTGCTCCATACTTTGCATTCAGGGACAGGTAAACAAGTGGCTGTATGGTGCAGAGGTTTTAGATATGTTTTTCTGTTTGTTTATTTATTTCTTTAAATATATCTTTTCATAAACAAATTCCATTAACTGTACAGTTTGAGTGGAGATGTTGTATCCTCTGAATCTAAAGCATTAATTGTAGCAAATGTACAGCTTGAGCAGGGAGTAAGGAATCATTTTGCTCGTAAGTCTGTGTTTCAGTTATGTTTATACTTAGAAAGCTTGTGTGCCAGACATAATTTGACATTACTGATGTTATATGGCCTGAATTTTTAAACAAAAAATGTTTGTTTTGAAAGTACACATCAGAATGTAAATGTTTTTGAAAACTAATAATATTCTGATTACCTTATCAATATTTTGTATGTTAGAGAAGTCATTGCCAAAGAATTTACAAATTTACTTAAAGAAGCAAATAATCAGGTGTCTTATTTCTGTTTGGCAGAGGACAATTGATACATCCTTGATCCCCTGGATTGTGCCATTAGTAGCTTTAGCAAGATCAGATTGGAATATATAGCTGTTACTTATTAATGCATACTATTTTAGAAAAAAAAATTATTGAAAGTGTATACATAGTCTTGTTCTGTGTTTGTTTTGCATTTGTTCTATGTGTGCATGATATCCAGTTATGGTTATAATAATAATATACAGGTTATAATAAACATAAAGTTAAAATTATGTTGTGTATTAGCTCTGCATCACCATACTGATGCATTGCACTTTCTGAACCAGTGAAGGACATAACGCCTCTCCTCTGGGGAAAAAATAGTTACCTGTATTTGGAATGAGATTCTGAGCTAAATCACTAAGGATCACAGTGGAAAGTGAGAGGAAGGATTGATGACTTGCAAGTTCCTTGGGGATTATGCAATGTGTTGAAAATAACAAAAGTCTTTAAAATCTTTTATCTAGGCAGTGCCTGTGAAAGTCATTTTTGGAAAGAAAAAAAAAATCATGAGGCGAATGAATCCTAAAGATTGTATGAAGAAGTTTTATCTTCTCAAATATTACAGTTGTTAACATATTTTAAGAATTCAGTGTGTGAAATTAATTTCTTATTGCAGAGTTTAGAGGAGAATAAGAGTATACAGAGAGGACAATCTGAAGAGATGAATTAGAGAAAATGAAGTTGAAGAGCAATCGAAACAGAGGTGGATTGAAACAGCAGCAGGAATATCAGGAAAACTAGATGCTGCTGAGCTTGGAAAGAGACCAAGGTCAGCCCAAGCTGTGAACAGAGCTTTAAGGAGAAGACTGGGAAAAATGTTTGCACTGATTCTAACACTCAGTTAGTTGCCTTTAGTTACACCAAGGAGGTAAAAACCCTGTTTCTTTGGTCTACTCATTGTGGTGGACAGCCACAAATTGCCTTCCAAAGAACTCTTGCGCAGCTTGGCACAAGTACATGCAGTAGGTGAACCAGGGCTGGGACTGATCTTGCTTTGAGGAGGTTTGGGGCCATGCTGTAGGCATGGCGCACAACAGCATGTCTTCAGCCTTTAGAACAGTGTGGAACTGGGGAGCTAAAGGGTATTTTATAACCACACTAACCACTGGACTCTGTTGAGAGTATTTCACTTTTGTTTGTATACCAGACTGGACAATTACAAACAACTGCAGAAGTGGTCCTGCCTCACAGGCTATAGAATTTAACTCATTAACCTCTCCATCATAGCCACCCTTCAGTTAACTTAAATATTTTGCAGTGAAAATGTGACTGTTTTCTGCAAGGAGAAAACTGGAGAGGCTGAACTGTCATCAAGGTCACTGTAATGTCAGGATGTTGGGTAGGTGCAAGGTATCCAGAAGACAGACTGTGATGGAAAGCAAAGTAAAAATGAAAAACAAACAACAAAACAACAAAACCTTAAGGTCTCCACCAGTTTAACCTGCAGATGTACTTGGTATTCTTCACCTCTCTACTGGTGGGAAGCAAAGTTCCAAGCTCTTTGCTGGTTAATTTCCTAGTGTCAGTGATCTCTGAATCTGGACTCCAGTAATTCTTTCTGCAGTATTCCCATCAGAATGAGAGAAATAAAAGCCTTTAAAACCTCTCATTGATTTCAGTGCAGTGTAACATGCAGAGTATGACAAATACCTACTGAAAAAAAAGCTCAGCAGACTTGTTTTCCTAATTTGGTGATCTAAGTAGTACCATCATGATACTGCTGAAATGATTCTGTCTTTAATCGTAATTCAGAGAATTTCATCTTCTCTGTTGACTTCTACAGCCTGGAAGCACAGGATAACGAAGAGGTTTTTTTATTTGTTTTCTTTTAAAACTCAGAATTTTTCTTTCATTGTAATATTGAGATAAGTTATCTTCCTAGGTTTTCATGATAATGAAATCATAACTTTTATTCAGAAATGAAATTTCCTTGTTTATTTCTGCTGTGACTTGTGCAGATCTACTCGGTTGTTCATGTATGCATGTATGTTGGATGATCAACACAAACTCACTGTCTTCCTGGCTATCCTCTTCCTCTGCATAATGAGAAGTCCTGCTCCCCATTGCTGTTATCTCTGTCAGCATATTTATGAACACTGTATTACCTTCTGTATCTGAGCAAAAATACTTTTCTTCTTTCCCACAGTAGGAGAAAATGCATGTTCAAATATGTCCCGTTTTGGTCTGGTTTTTTTGCAGTAGGTGCTACCAGGGCACTGATAAAGTCACTTGGCGTCATATCCATAGGATTTCAAAGGCAAAAGCCGCTGCGTCAGAGCATTACATTGTTTCTCATTTGCTTATCCTTGTTAAAAATTCTGTTTTCTGACAACTGAAACACCCTGGACTTCATTTGCAGCTTGGATTTGAATTATAATTTCTTCATAAATCAGGCTTTAACAAATATTAAGGTAAAAAGTATTAATTTGAATCTTTATATAAATTGCTAGAGGAAAAATACCAAAGAAGATAAAAATGAAAATATTCCCTTCAGAGATCATGCCAAAACTAAAATAGTGTTAATTATACTAAACAGGAACTCAGAAATTAGAGCTGAAATAAGTTAGTGTCAATACTGAGTTGGAATCAAACAGGTATAATAAACTAATTAAAAGAAGCTCTGAATTTCAAAAAGATCTCCTTACATCCATGCATCTACAGAATTAGCAGCCCCTCAAGAGTAATCAAAGTCAGTAAAATCAGGATTCTGAGCTACACTTGAGGCAACAAAATTTTTCTTGAGTTTTTTTCTTTTATTTTAGATACTGGAGCATCAGAAAACAATTAAAATACTTGCCTGCTGATTGAAAATTCTTGGTAGCACTAAACACTTTTTCTGCTGTCCTCAATAAAACGTTTTGAATAATACTTTTAAAGGAACTTTTTGAATTAATGGACATTATGCATTTTGCACAGTATTTTAAATTCGTAAGTCTCTCCAGATTCTTTATCACTCAAAACGTGTTTTCTGAAGACCTTGCAGTCCATGTTTCTGAGATCATCCCTCTGTGGGCTTTGTAAACCATATCATATACATTTGCACAAGTACATACAACAAGACCTACACATCCTCAGAATAAAATTTCAGAGTGTCTGTAGGACTAAAACAAGTATATAGCTGGAAGAGGTTAATGAACTCTTCAGCGTTCTCAGTGCTTAAGTGAAGGAACTAAGAAAAATAGAGTTGGTACTCCTCACAAGCAAATTCCCCAAAGATTCAGGAAACTTACAATCTGCTTTGTTATGCTTTGCCCTTTTCTAGGGTGTCCTAATTAAAAGTTTAGAAACATTCACAAATCCTCAATTTGCTATTTGACTAAGTGAGTCATGATTTTTGGCTGCAAGATTCATTTGGCAAGATCTGCAGTCTTTGGGTTTGATACCTTATAATGATGGAGATAATTCAGGTAGGAAGTGTACCTGTCAAACGTACAAGTTGGCCCAGTTGTTTTTGTGGTGGATTGCCTTCTGCTAGTATATCTTTTGAGAAACTTGCTTCAACCAACAACACCAGTGCTATACTTATAAAAGAATGTGTGGGCAAATCTACTCCTAATAAAAGATGATCACAAAATACATTTTAAAAAAATCTTTGCTAAATAAATATCTGGATAAGAAACCCAAGTTATATTTTAACCAGTGCAAAGACTGTTCACCTTACACCTTGATAAAAAGAGAGTATTAATAGAGCCTTCGATAATCAGCCACTGCCAAAGCACCGTTTTGCAAAATTAAAAATAAATATGGACATACACAGATCTCATCGTTCTTTTAAATAAGCAACTTCTCATTAGTTACTGAGGTAGAAGTCACATGGATTTTTCCTTCTCACTAGATTCTGTTTAATACTGGTGTTCTTAACAAACAAAACAGTATCTCATTAGTTTTCTGCTTCCTTGCTGAACTACTTCTGGTTTCCAAGTATCAATTAGCATTGCAGTTTGCACTGTGTTCACAGTGTAACTGCTTCTTTAAAAATAGATTTTTATATTAAGATGTTTGTTTCAAAATAAAATAAAGTGTTTTGTGTGAGGAAAAAGTACAAAATATCCCTATCTTCTAGACACGTAGGTATGGAATAAATATTGATTTTCAGTGTATGTAGGTTATTGGTTATCTAGCTCTAAAAGTGAAGTGCTTGGCAAAGCTCTGTGGATCCTTTTTCAGTTGCATTAAGTTACTCAGAAATGTAGAAAAGGCAAAGGAAAAAAATTTTGTGTTTCACCATTGTATTATAATGCCTGAAGATCATGTTTGATGGGATAAGGGACTGGCTCTAATTTAGGAACTAAAAGAGACACAGGCACGTGCGAGCGCACTCCCTATGTGACTAATATATGACCAAATTGTCACTTGTACGTTCCAGTTTTTACTGGAACTTTGGAGTATGTCAGCATGCAGTGCTGATTACATGTGACAGAAAGGAGCTCATATCCAATGCAATTACATATTTTCAGTACAAAATATAACCTAAACTTTGCAGTCATGTGGTGAATTCCTCCCACACATTGCATGAGGCAGTCTGCCTTTGAGCTGCATAAATGGTAAAACACAGACCTTCTTCTTCAAGGATTTAAGTTAACCGTAGTCATCTGAAGTCAGTGGATTGGAAGAGATAATGAGCATTTTTGTGAGACTTTCTGCGTACATAGGAATAGGTAGCTTCTGAGCTGTCTGCTCCCGGCTTAGACGTGGGGGCTGAACATCAAGCCATGGTATTTGTGTGTTTTCTCCATAGAGGGTTGGTCAGCACTTTGACTATAGTAATTTCAACATGTCGTTTTTTCAATGAATTAGTTTTCTGTTGTTTTTCTTGGGACTACAAGTTTCCTCTTGACTTACCAATACAATGCATCATGTCCGTGATAGCAGCCAGGTGTTTTTGATGACAGTATCAGTGCACTGAAGACATAGAATCGTAGAATGTCTTGGGCTGGAAGGGACCTCTAGGATCATCAAGTTCCAACCTCCCTGCCACAGGCAGGGTTGCCAACCGCTAGATCAGGTACTAGATCACATTGCCCAGGGCCCTGTCCAACCTGCCCTTGAACACCTCCAGGGATGGGTCATTCACAGCCTCTCTGGGCAGCCCATTCCAGCACCTCACCACTCTTTCAGTGAAGAACTTCCCCTGACATCTAATCTAACTCTCCCTTCCTTTAGTTAAAACGATTCCCCCGTGTCCTATCACTATCTACCCACATAAAAACTTGACATGTACCAGTAGAGTGGTCTTCTAACTCTTGAAAATTAAGGTTATGAAGAAGGAAAACTATCAAGTTGATATCTTGAGTTTCTTTACATTTTTGTGGGTTGATATGTGGCTTCTGTTGATTTTACACCAGGAAACAATTGATCATTTCCATGAAATATTGATCCAGTTCCATGGGAACTGTGAAAGAAGTAACAGGTCTTTGATGAGCTTTTTTTGTCTCATTAACACACATTGTGTTTGAGCCTAAAAGTTAACAAATACAGAGATGGCTGCTGTGAATGTTAATTAGATAGATCAAGTCTGCCTGTATAGGAAGCTAGTTCATGCTTTAATTATAGATGCAGCCCCTGAAAATAATTGTCTGAGTTTCCTAGGGATGTGCTAGAACTGCCTTATTAATTAGCAGCTGAATGTTAGACTCAATTAACTGCTTAATGTGGGCTGACTGGATCTTATCAATAGACTGACTGGTTCTTGTCTTAAGTAACAGCTGCACACCCAGTGCATCTGGATTTCAGCAGTGCACCAGACACACATTCTTTGCTGAATATCACTACTCTCCATACAAAATCTGGATTTGGAGAAGCATCTTTGGGGTGCTTTATCTCCACTATTCAAGACTCATTGGAGTAGCATGGCTGGTCATATGGGATAACAGGCTTTCTTGTATTTTGTGCCTGTTTCAACGAAGCAATGTTTCAGCTTAGCAGCAGAGACAAGGCTGTCATTTCTAATGCTTACCAGTTTTGTGGGATTTCACTTGAAATCACAGCATTACACCAATATCTTTTCAAATGAATAGCACTGTTCATGATGAAGTGTTTTAGAGAAAACGCGTTTTGAAGCTTGCTTTCCCTTTATTTGGAAGGCATGCAGGTTGCAGACATAAAATCAAAGCAATGTATTAGAGTTTTACTCATCTTCAAACTTGATTGAAGACTGCAAAAGACTTCTCAAGAAAAGTCTCAACCCATTTGTGTCATGTAAAGTAATTTATGACGATGGCACACCTCTAAGTCCAAGAGTAAAGTAATTGAGCAGTTAGTAGGAAAAGTATTTTATTGCTGACAGAATACAACTTTTTGAATTACTCCCTCAGGTAGAAGGTTTTAATAAAGATATACTTCTTTCACTCTATTAGTCTGAATTAAATAATAAATTATAATTGTGAATACATTTTTTATCATAGGGTTGATTTCGAAATATGTCTGTGGATGTTTTATAGAAATGTATTAGTAAAGTTCAGAAGTAATGGTACTATGCATATCATGTGTTCTTAGGGCTCATTATTTCTACATTTTTCATGTCTTTACATTTAGAGCATTGTTTAAAAAGCAATTATAAGCAGCTGAAGCTGCACTAAATTGATGATTTCGTCAGTAGAATTTTATTTTCTTCATAATGTCTTAAATCTGTAAAATACCACTTACTTTTAGTAATTTTTTGCCAGTGGAGAGAGTAATTTGTGTATAGTTTTTTGGGTTTGTTTGTTTTGTAGTGAGAAAATCTCACTGCATTACATTTTAATTTGTATGTTCTATTCTAATTCTGTCTAGTGTAGAGAAACTGATACTTTCCATTATAAAAAAAACTTTTTACTGTTTTAGGTTCAACCAAAAGTTTGCATGCCAATGAGTTAATACTAAATTTTCAATTTTCAATTCATGAATTCAGTCATTTTTTAAAATAACTTGTACCTTTTCCTCTTTTTTACTCCCCAATTCATGCTTTTTCGAATATTTAAAATATTGGCCAAATTGTAGACTTTCCATCAGGAACTTTGATTTGCTAGCTGCATTTATGCATGTCCAGCACTACTGGTTTGCAGGTCAATTCCTACTTTCATTTTCTGAGAACAGAGAGAAAAATGAGCAAGCCTATGGCTGGACACAATGAAAGCAATCATTTTCCTGGAATTTACAGAAGTCTGTAGCAGATAGGAGGGATGAAAAGGATAGAAGACCAGGGATTTGTGTGTGGGGAGGAGGAGGTGGTGAGGATGCAGCTTAGAATCAAGGGGCGTGTTGTGAGGGGCACAGAGATTAAAGTACACAACTAAAGAGCGGACACCGAAGCCCGTAGCGGGAGGAGATAGAACATGGACGATGGCAACAAAATGGATGGGGAAGAATGGCATAAGAGGGTAGGCAGATGGAGAAGGGAAGATGAGCAGGTGGGAGCCAAGAAAGAAGCTGGAGAGGATCTTGCTGCAGCAAAAACTTTGTGGAGAATACTGGGTACAGGAAAGAACTAGGAGGAGGGGCAGTGGGGAAACCTGAAGGTGGGAAGGAAGAAAGAAGAAGAGAGCTAGGAGCAAAAACATCTCTGAGCACTAGGGACTCATCTCTGCATACTCGAGTTGAGTTTACTCCTGCCTGAGCATTTCTCTGCTGTGGAGAAATTAGCTGTGAAACATGGAGACAAAGTGTTTGGGCCAGTTTATGCAGAAGGGAGTTGCTTTTTTCTGAAAATTGGAGTCCATTACTGAAAATTGGAGAGCTCCAGGTCCCACCTTGCTGATGCAGCTTAGGATGGCAATCTGGCTCCATCATTTTGTTGTTGTTCTTGCTGCAGTTCTGAAGTCTTTTTAAATGTGCAAGACACTAAAAATAGAAATGAAAGATCTTGAATGTGAGTTAAGCCCTTAAAATTCCAGAACTGCAGTGTGGTTATGCATATGGTAATAATAAGCTCTTTAAAAATAGCTTGTGAATATGATCTCATCGATGATAAGGTAGTAAATATTTTATGTATTATAAATGGTTATATAACTTGTATTTCATAATTAGCCTCTGAGAATTTGTATAAAAGCAGAGTCAGAAAAATAATAAACCCTCTGTAAATACATAGTTTTTCTTACTAGAGGCCTGCTTTGTTTGGATGTCTGTTTAATGCCTGTGCACTAGTAAAAGAACTTGTCTAACAATAATGGTATAGATATGTGTTTCCTAAAATCAGATAGTGAAGATGTACTGTCTGAAATGTACATAATAAATAAAATTTGTTTTCTGAAGATGTAGAGCATGGTGAAAGTACAGCGGGTATCTGAAATAAATCACCAACCTTACTGAAATTAGGATTTTTACCCAGTGGCTATTAAATGATCAGCATAGAGCTTGTGGAAATCTAAGAGCTGTTCTGTAATTTTTTTTCTGTAATTTTTCAAATGACCAAAATTCTTTTCCAAAGTGAAACTGAAAAATGCTTGAAGTGCAGGTAAAAACCTCAATGAGAAGTAACTCTTTCTTTCAGGCACTGAAACTAGTTTCTAGTGTAAAAGTTTAAATTTTAGATTGTTAGAGTTTTTGTTTTTGTTTTTGTTTTTAAAGACACTGTAAGTTAAATTGTCTACTTTTTCTTTCCTTAGGTAAAAACTTTCAAAAATAGCTCTTGTATTATTTAAGACCAAGCATTTATGTAGCACTGTTATTGAAAAAGAGAATTGAAAGGAGCTGTCATTTCCAGTCCTAATGACGCTACTGCATTTTTTTAATACACCATAGTAACACCCAAAGGAATGAAATAATGCCAAGATTCAGAGCTCTCAGGTATATTCCATTTAAAATTAGCACTGGGACAGAAATGCTTTGGACGAACAAGTCCAAAGTCCTGTTCTGTTGGTTCTGTTCCAGCCAATATCATTCTTCAGAATCCTTCCCAGTACCATTTGCACCCTTTCTTTTTGTAAAGAAAATTCTGAATTGCACTGCCCGATGGTCTTCTTACTACAGTTCCTGCTTCTTCATTTTCCATCTTACGAGTGCAGTTACATCACCGTAGATAACAGCGAGTAGAATTGGTAATTTTTCGCTACCCACTCAGCCTTCCTCTGCTATATTATGTTAAGTCAAACTGTGGTTTCCTTAGCTTTCCATCAGTTCCTGTGTATTCTGCATGGCGTTTACGCTCTGCTGCTTTTTCTCCCAGACCGTGCCCATGGTTTCTCTACTTGGCCTGATGGGCTTATGGCTTTCAGACCAGGTTTTATTCTTGAGGTACATAGTATATAAGTTTTTCCCAAGCAAAATGAAAGATTGCAACCGCATAGTTGCTGTTGTTACCATTTGCTCTTTCTGTGTGGCTGTTTTGCCTGGTAATCTTTGTATTCCTCTTCTCCAGCTCCCATGTCCCCCTGTCTGTACTGGTTGTATTGATTAACTATTTGGCAGATTCTAGAGTGTGGTCTGCTGTTCTGTCCTTAACTGTAGCTACGTGCCTGTTTTGTGGAGTATTCTCTCTAACGTCATCATTACTTGTCCTATGTATATTTTATTGAGATGAGGGAGGAGGAGGGCTGTTGTCAGGGTGCTCTGGGGTCTGTTCTGGGAAGTCTACTGGGCAAAAAACTGTTGGAGTGCACAACTAGTCCTGAAGTGTGATTAATGAAAAAACAGAGGTCCAAATAATTGTGTTATTATGCGCTTCTGTTTTTTTATGATTAGTCATTATTTTCAAACCGATATGTTGAATTTAATTCAAACATATTACAGTTTTTGTTTTCAGTTCATCAAACTATTGCAAACTGTTCAAATCCATGCATAGTGATCACACATACATCTTTCTCTGTTTGAGAGATTACACATTTCTTTCTATTCATATTCTTCCAGGTGACTTGGATTATTACTGGCTGGATCCTGCCACGTGGCACAGCAGGGAGACATCTCCTATTAGTTCGGTAAGCAACAGGGAAAAACAAGACTATAAGTATGAACTAAAATGATTGCTGATGATTTCAGTTTGCTATACATATTTTGGTATTTATATTTAATATTTATATATTTATTATATTTAATATTTGTATATTTATATATCTGCAATGTGTGTGCAAATTTGTCTTCGTGGATCATGGAAATAAAAATCAGAAGGGATTTTTATTAAAATCTCTACTATTTCTTTTTATAGATTTCAAATCCAGTACTCACCACAAAAGAAGCAGTGAGTCTGATACTGCTCCAGGAGAAATTAGTAATATTTTTTCTATTGAATTAGAATGGGAAAGGATATTATTATATAATGAACCTCTATGCTTCATGCAACATATGTGTTATACTACAGAACATAATTTATAAACGTAATTTTCAGAGTCCTGGAATTAATAGTAGTGAATGTCTAGTGTTATTATTAGCATTGTATTGTAAATAATTAATTGTATTAAACTTTTAATTGTAATATAAACTTACCTGCAGACTTAGTGCTGAGATTTTTTACATAATGGTTGCATTTTTATTTTTTTTTAATTTCACTGCTTGTTTTTTTTTTTTTCAACAGCATCCAGTAACGTGGCAGCCTTCTAAAGAGGGAGATCGCTTAATTGGGCGTGTTATTCTTAACAAGAGAACAACCATGCCAAAAGAATCAGGTGCATTACTGGGGCTAAAAGTAAGTGTTACATGCTTCATGTGGTAAATGAATGAAATTTCCACTGACCTGACTGGGTCAAAGCCTAACATACTGAGTCAGAGAACTCTCCAATTACATGTAACTTGACAACAATATTCCTCACTTTTAGTAAGTTTTGAAAGTTATATGGAAGATAATGAATGTAATTATATTTAATTCTTCTGTGCATGTCTTCCACTCATCTTTGACCAAGGAACTGAACCATTTTGATTAAACATATGTTTATTCAGCTTCCTGTCTGCCAGACATACTTTGCATATCATAATGCCTTAAAAGAGTTCTGCTTTTTCTGTTTCAGTCAAGTAACCAATCTCATAGTCTACATAAGTAAGTGTAATGGAAATGCAAATGCTTACAAGGTCAGTGTTTAAAATCCACACAGCCATTCAGAAACAGAAATTGTATACAGTGAGAATAAAGATTTACAGAAAAACTTAAGACATTTTTAAAATTCCAGTTAATTCAGTTCCCAACATCAGGATATTAGGGGTGACATAGCCCAATTCATGTAGTTTCCCAAATTACTCATTTTGTACTGGACTGAACAGTTTCTTGTCTCCAGGGTGCCAGAACACATCAAAGGAGTGCTTCCAGAGACTGCTGGGGAGTACAGTGTTCTAGTTCAATAATGTCTCTCTTCATGCATATTTTTGTTAATATGGGGCTCCAAAAATGACTGACAAAATTATTTTAGTTGTCATCCTCTTCCCACTGAGAGTAGCAGAAACAACTGAAAATAAGAAACATTCCTATTCTTTTAATACTAAGACAACTTCTCCTTGCATGTATAGTTTCTGATAGTTCAAGCCGTCACATGTGATCTAGGTTGTTGGCTTATTGTGGTGAGAATTAAATCAGGAAAGACCCCTGTGAACTTGGTAATGGCATATCACTTATTCATCTCAAAGTGAGAGAGGATAAGAACAGCTTCATTCTACTAAACGTCTTGTAGGCTTTAGCACAAGGCTAGTTTTTGCTGGCAGCTAGCATACTTTTCTTAATGTGTGAGAAGAAAGTTAGGCCCCAGTAGGAAACATAGATTGGAAGGCTTCTCTGTTTTTTTTTAGTCTTTTTTTTTTTTTTTTTGAGTTTTCTATGATGTAAACAAAGCTCCAGGTAATGCATTTACTGGTAAACTTAGCACATTTCCTGCTGGCAGGTAAGCTTCTGGATCTTTTTGGGTATGGGTGAAAACTCTGACTAATAACCATGTAGGCAACGTGAAGTAATAATACCAATGAACCACCACTCCACCGTTTCATTTCATTATAAAACTCTTCCCAGAATATTCTTGACAAAAGTATTGAGTTCAGAGAATGGGATGGGTAGATAGGATAGCAAGTCAGCAACACTGCTTCTTTTGTTTTATGTTTTATCAAAAATCTAATTTCCTGAGAGCACCTTTTATACTTTTTCACTTTGCTTACCCATCTGTGTAACATGCAGTCTGCTTCAAAACAAAACACCATTCAGTTCTGTTTAATAGAAGACAGAAGTTGCTCTTCTGACCTCTGATGAGCTTGGATGGGAGGCCAAGTTTTTAACTATAGCAATGTTCGTGCGAACTATTTGCATGTTGCCTATTAGTGTATTAGCTAAGTTTTTAGTTGTTTCACTAATGGTGTTTTTTGTATTTTTATATCTTTGGTTTGATGTTCACTTTCAGTTTTCACATACATATGATATATGTTTGTAGCTTGGAAACTCATCAATTTGTGATTATCCAGGTTGTTGGAGGAAAAATGACGGAATTAGGAAGACTCGGTGCCTTCATTACCAAAGTGAAGAAAGGTAGCTTGGCTGATGTGGTGGGGCATCTCAGAGCAGGTAAATCAACCAGTGACATACAAAATGTATTGTCTTTCGATTTTTCGTAACACATTTGGTAATTTATTTAGCATGACTTCTTTGATATGCTAAAAAATATACACTTCTGGTCTGTGCTGAAGTGTCAGGATTGAATTTCACTGGTATATTTTTGCTTTCTTAGGAGATGCTTTTTACACTTTGTAGAAGCAACATAAAAAATGATGAAACTTATTCATTGTGTCAAAAACTCACTACAGTAATTTTACTAACACTGCAGTATCACCTGAAGGGTGGACACAATGAACACAATGGACATCATTAATCCTTCTTTCAGTGTGAATTGTTACAAAAAAAAAAAAGGAAAACAGCTCAAGAAAACGATCCTAAAGTATTTAATGTACATGATAATTGTTTGTTCCTCATACAAGTAAGTGACTGCACTGTTGACACTTTTCAAGCTTTACTTCTAAATGAAGTAAGAGCTATGCATATGGATCAGCTTTCTAAACTACTTTTTAGTGGTTTATATTCTTATCATAGCCCTAACTGCGTTGGAAGTGCTGTCTTAGGAAACAAAAGTCTAAACAATGCCTGCGTTGGAATCGAGAAACTCAGATGAGAACTTAAAGAGAAGTTGTAGCTGCATATTTCGGTGGTTAGGAGTTTAGTTTGGATAGTTCTGCTTTCGTTTATGAAAAAAGCACAGGTTTTATCATTTGACTTAGGTCTCCTCAGACAGGGGCAAGCCAGTGGCTGTCTGGTTGTTCCTGACTTAATCTGATAAACGCAAAATTGATGTCAAGAAAGAAAAAAAGGTTATTTGTGGCATCAGACAATGGCTGCAGAGTTCTGGCTATTACATAGGATGGGATGTGAGAGTGTAAGAATTACTTTATAGTTCCTGCAGTTTAATTGCATATACTGGTCTTTATTAAGAAACTATAATTAAATACTTTTATCTTTTTATAATAGTATTAAAGTGCAAAGCAATGTACGTATTATTAAAATTCTGGAAGTGACAAGCTGAAAAAAGTCACTTATTTAAATATCTTTTACATCAAGTTCTGGTGTCTGTTCTCTCCTAGCATCCTCAGAAGTAGTGATTTATTTATTACTTTTACTTTTTGTTCATTTAATGAAAGTGAAGACTTTCCTTTTTGTTGTGAATTCAAAGTGCACAGTATATAAAATATAATGAAAAATCATGATTAAGGTTAAACATTAGATATTTTTTCATTTTTTTAAGATTCTTTTATTATGTATTGTCAACATTTATTACTGTCAGTTAAAGTTACTGTTAGTAAAACTTTTACTGTTAGTTAATGTCTTCTTAAAGAGACTTTTATTGTGTAATGTTTGCTATATTACCTTTGAAGTACTTAATAAGTATGCATGAGTTGTATCTTTTATATGCCTTTGTATAGAAATTAGCCTTGATAGTGTCCAAAAACCTTTTTCTGGGTTTCAACACAATTTTTAAATTTATTTTTGAGCAATGTAACTTAGTTATGTAAATTTCATAAATGTTTTGTTCTTCTTTGCAAAAGAATATTGAAATTAATAAAAATTATTTTTAAATTCAAGGAGATGAAGTTCTAGAATGGAATGGTAAACCCTTGCCTGGAGCTACAAATGAAGAAGTTTACAACATTATTTTAGAATCAAAGTCTGAACCTCAAGTTGAAATTATTGTTTCAAGACCTATTGGGTAAGACTAAATACTTGTTTCTTAAGTACAGTTATTAGTTCTACTAATTGGACTTCTAAAGGGGCTATTTTGTGAGTTCATTATTTTTTATCTATGAATAATGGAATATGATTGACTTTCCATTGTTGTCATTCCATATGTTCCATTTTCTTCATTGCCTGTTATAATCTTGGGGCTTTACGGTGATATATCAGTATACATGATTTGGGGCTTCAGGGTTTTGTTTGTTTGTTTGTTTTGTTTGTTTGTTTGTTTTGTTTTTTTTCCAGTATGGTTTAGGTATTAAGAAGGCTTTTGTCAAATGGTAAAGGAAAAGCTGGTATTTTTGATGAACTGAGCAAGGCATTTCTCAGAAACTTGTGGATCCTGTGCATAAAATCTGTTTGTCAGGCTCTTAGTTTCATTGAGAATAACTTACATGACAATTTGTTATGAAGCACAAGCAAGCATTGAGCACTACAGGACTTGAAATATGTCAGTGCTAGTAGGAATTTAAACAGGTTTTCTTTAAAGAGAGAAAAAAAGAAATACGACTACTTTAACTGAAAAGACTGTATTTGGCCTTTAATGATTGGGATTTACATCTCTCTCATTTAAACCCTGCAAAAAATCTCACAAAAACCCCACCCAGGCATTGTACAACTAAGAAAATCCCAAGAACATCACGTACTGCACATAGTTTTCTTGTTTGTTTTAATTTGTGGATGATTTGCTTTGGATTACTTTTTTTCCTTCTAGCTTCTCCTTGCCTTGTTATTCCAACTATGTGCTCACTTCAAATTCATGATAGCTAATTTTACTTAATCCAATGAATCTAGTATAGCCAAGATTTGTGTCTACTTTAGATTCTGATTCAGCAAACTTTTAGCTGCTTGATAAAGCATTAATTGGTAATCCATTACACCTAAAATTCCTGTGAGGGAATAGGTTCCCGAAAGACCTGAAAAATGATATTTCTTCTGCATAATTTAAGTGTTTTCATCTCTCAATATTAATAATGCAAGTAATGTACCAGCACATCTAATGGTCTCTTTTTAAAAATTCCTAGCATATTAGTTCTAAAAAGCCTAAATTTAATATGGTTTAGCTTAAGTAAATAATAGCAGGGCTATAAGGCCACAAATTAGACAACTGTAAATTACAAAATTGATGTCTACGCAGTTTGCTTAGTCTTGTAAATTTGGATTTCTGTGTCTATCAGTAAATGTAATTTTGAGTAATGGATAATTGTAGGGTGTTTATTAGAGAAAAACGTGAAAAATTCAATACAATTAGCAGATAAGGGCATAGCAAATGGTATTACCACAACAGTACCATAAAAACTGCGTAGAAACTAATTGACATTAATACTTGTGATAGCAGACACAGAGTAGGTAAGAAACCCTTTAAAATTAGATTTAATGGGTTGGCATCTAAATATGAAGGGGGAAAAATGAGCTATGAATATGCATACAGTGGTAGAGCCTGTTAATGTAAGTCAGCATAGACTTTGGCTGTACGCTGTTTGAGAAGCCGTCTGGCATGGGTAACTGTCTCTTGTGTGTTTGGGTGAGCTCATATGGGATAGTGCAGGTAAAACAAATATTTTCTTTATTTGTCTCTTATTTTCCTTGTCATATATGAATTATCTTTGCTTGGATTTGCACAAATAATATTGCCAAAAATGTTACCTCTCCAGTGTGATTCAGGTCTTCTGTGTTTTTGTACTCTAGGTCTTTGCAAGGAGGCTGAGCCTCCATAATAAACCAGACGGTGCTAGATTTCAGACAGTTACTCGAATAATACAACTAATGTAAACTGAAAATTGAGTCTTTAAAAAAAGAAGTATTTACTTTAGCTTGTCTGGCTTTGGTTAGTTAAAATCATTTCTCCTATTTCTTCTGAAGATCTTTTTTTGTAATTGATGTCTTTCTTCATCCACCCAGGTATGTAGGATGAACTTTCCATGTTGAAATGTTTCCTGAACCTAAGAGCCCTCTTAAAATATCCTAAATTTGACATTACTGTGACCGATGCTATGCTGCAGAAGAGAGCGTTCATATTTCTAGTGCAAGAAAATATCACAGACTTAATGCTATATTGAACAGAAAAATCAGTTGGAATAAACTAAGTAAATATGTCAGACTGATTAAAATTTCCTTGGAAACTGAGAACATGCTAAGAAATCCGCTCAGCAGTCCTGCTGAGCAGCATGCCCTGTGTTTGATTGTGAAGTAGTACTATGCCATGTCAAGAGCAAGTAATGCAGTTGTATTTCCATGAGTTTGAGGAAATCACAGTAGTCCTTACTCAGAAAGTCAAGGCAATGTCAAGAACTTTCTTGGTTAGCGCTGAGATGCAAGCTAATGCAAGACATTAATTGGGACCTGAAATAGGTTTTGTTAAATCACATGCACCAGAAATTTAAAATGCAGAGTATGAAAAATAAATTTAAGACTAGTTGATTGGGCACTGTTACATTCCTTTTCTGACTTACATGTCTGTTTCTTTGTCGTAAGTAGCATTTATATATCTAGAAGTCTTAGTTTTATTGACTTCTAAATCATTAAGGTAATGTTTCACTGAACAGAAAAGTATCTGAATACCTTTTAAATGCTCAGCTTTAGACTTACAATCTTTAAATATTCTTCAAAAATATTACTTTTGTTTGAATTATGGATTAGTATTTGCAGAAGAAAACAGTTTCAAGTGAGCTGCTGAAGAGCTTTGTTTCCATTTTCTTGCTCTGCTTTGCTAACAATTGTACAATAAAAGTCATTCCTTACCTTTGCAATGTATTTTCAGTAATTGTTGTGGACAGGACAGAACAAGGAGCTATCATTATCCAGACTGTGATGGAAGAGTAATTGTGTTGATGGCAAAATTTTGATAGATATGTATGGATGTAACTGGTTTAATTTTGTCTATATGTATGTGTTAGATGTTTCTATGTTGAAAAAATTCCATACGCAATTGTAACATGCTGTGATATTTTTTAGCCTATGAAGAAATGTATTATTTTGTTTGTTTAACATTCCTAATGTTACTTGGGTTTTCTTTTTTTTATTGTAAGACATTTTCATCAGTTTCATTCCGTGAACTCCTTGAGACGCTTATATAAAGATTACTAGTGAGTTAATCTCTGTCTTGTGTTTAGTTTTTAAATGTTTCCTCCAAAGAATAGTTAAGTGTCAGTAACTATACTGCCATTTACCCCCTTCTCTTCATAAAACCTCTCAGGCTTCAGGTTGTGAGAATTGTAGAATCCATCCATAATATTTACATTGTAGCACTCATATTGTTTTGTCTTCTAGGTTCTAAGTTTGAAGGAAGTAATAGTTTCCATTGCTAAGGTTTTCATGAATCCTGGTGAAAAATAGTGAACTGTATTCAAATACTTCCCCTTTCATTCCCCATAATCCATTAGAACAAAAAAAGAAACATTTCTAAAAATGTGTCTCAGAAACTTGTTACAGAAGAAGGTCCTCTCCCTTGTTCCTAATGACTTTGTGTATATTCATGTTTTAGTGATATTCCTCGGATTCCTGAGAGTTCTCATCCCCCATTAGAGTCCAGTGAGTACACTCTTTGTTCCTTTGACTGAGCATAATCTTGTACTCAGTACAGTCCTTTTGGCTATGAATTTCTGGAATGGTAAGCACTGGGAGACTGCATTGTCTTGAGGGTTTTATGTGAAAAAAAAATCATTGTTATCTCGGTCTTGTGTGTTAAAAGCTATATACATTTCAAATGTTAGAAGGATTTTATTATGTTCTTTTTATCTTGTACTTTTAACACCATATAGGTGTATAAGACATGCCCCAAATAGTCATTTGCTTGTCCTAGCGTATCAGAGGAAACAGGTAGAAGAGGTTGCGAAAAGGACAAACAAATGGCATCAGGATTTCACCTCCTGTGCCATCCAGCCTAAGTCCAGAGTTTCTGCTTCTCTTTAACTTATGGAGAATACAACCCTTAGGTGAAATTTTTATGTATGACTCCTCCAAAAGAATGGTTTAATAGAATCATAGAAAGGCCTGGATTGAAAAGGACCTCAAAGATCATCTAGTTTCAACCCCACTGCTGTGAGGGTTGCCAACCACTAGACCAGGCTGCCCAGAGCCACGTTCAGCCTGGCCTTGAATGCCTCCAGGGATGGGGCATCCACAACCACTTTGGGCCACCTGTTCCAGTGCGTCACCACCTTCTGTGTGAAAAATTTCCTCCTAATACTCAGCCTAAATCTCCCCTGTGTCATCTTAAAACCATTCCCCCTTGTCCTATCACTGTCCACCCTCGTAAACAATCATTCCCCCTCCTGTTTATACTCTCCCTCAAGTACTGGAAGGCCACAATGAGGTCTCTCCGGAGCCTTCTCTTCTCCAAACTAAACAAGCCCAGTTCCCTCATCCTTTCTTCATAGGAGAGGTGCTCCAGCCCTCTGATCATCTTGGTTGCCCTCCTCTGAACTCATTCCAAGAGCTCCACGTCTTTCTTGTGCTGGGAGCCCCAGGCCTGGACGCAGTACTCCAGATGGGGCCTTATAAGAGCTGAGTAGAGGGGGACCACCACCTCCCTCTCCCTGCTGACCACTCCTCTTTTAATGCAGCCCAGAACATAGTTGGCCTTCCAGGCTGCCAGCACACACTGCTGGCTCATGTCCAGCTTCTCGTCCACCAGGACCCCCAAGTCCTTCTCCACAGGGCTGCTCTCAAGGAGTTCTTCCCCCAGTCTATATAAATACCTGGGATAATAATACCTGGGTTTCCTTAGCTATCCCTTTTGAAGTGTCAGCTGGGTTGTGTGAGCCCTTTTTCATCTGAGCCTTGTCTGAGAAGCAAGGAGAAACTTCCTGGGGTCCAGAAGGGCCGCCATGCCTGCTATTCTGCTCCTTGCCTTTCATGAGCATGTTCTTGCTCATGCGAGCTCTGCTTCATTGGTAGAGAACTACTGATCTCCTGCATGGGCAGGAGTGTTCTCTGTGCCAGATGCCTGTCTTGCATATCCTCCTGTCTCTGAATTCTCAGGAGTTAAAATCACATTTCATAGGCTACTATAAAAAAAAGAAGTGAGATTACTCATCAAAGATTTCAGCTGTGTACTTTGTATGATGAGAATATTTTATTCAAGGTATGGCGTGTCAATGATAGATAAGGAACACTTTAATATGTTATTTAGAATAAAAGAAAAAATGTCAGGTTTAATCAGGGTTAAGAGTATCTAGACTGTCTTTTTCACCACCTTGTTTATATCAGCTTAAAATATTTCTTTATACTAAGACATTAATACTGTGCATCAAGACAAGCTTTACACAGTTCAAAGAAAAAAACAATTCATAAATTATCCAAATTGGCTTTAAAATTTCAGGTGGAAAGTTCATGTGTTTCTTGCATATTTTTAGGTTCAAGTTCTTTTGAATCTCAGAAGATGGAAAGGCCTTCTATTTCTGTTATTTCTCCAACCAGCCCTGGAACCCTAAGGGATGCACCACAAGTTCTACCAGGGCAGCTTTCCGTGAGCAGATTTTATTTTTCCTAAGTTAATAATGAATGTTGGTCCCTCATTCCTCTGCCTTCCCATGGTCTTTTGGGAAGTGAAAGGAAATGACTGTTGTTGGTAAAGACTAACATCTCTCAAACATGTGAACATTTGAAATGCACTCACTGTAATCACAGCAGAAGCAAAGAGTAGTTGTTTTCTTAATACATGAGAGCATGCAGAAATTTACATTGAGGAGCCCTTGAACATGCCTTGCAATTATTTTTTTTTGTACTTGCAGATAACATGCACTGTACCGCTTTACTTTCTTTACAGGAGCTCTTTAACCGCTATATTAAGTTATACTGTAGAGTAATTTAATTTTCTGTTTAATTTAGATTTTCATCACCTCCTGGAATTCTCTGTAGTGCTAATTGAAACTGTACTTATTAAATACACAGTGAATACTTAGACTTTGTTATTATATATTCTTACATTTTTATATTGATTATATTAATTTCTAAGTACACAACAGACTCAAAATTTCTATGTTATGATCCTATTAGGAAAGAATTTAGCTGTATTTTATGCTTTCACTTAAAACATTTATAATGTGACAGATCAGAGTAGGCAGATTTCAAACATGCCTGAAGTTTAGCTGCAGTTCAGCTTCTTATTTAAGTGTAGACTCAAAAGTGCAAAATTAAGACAATGCTGGCTTGAATGGACTCACAGGTACCAGTGAGTACAAAAAGCAATGTAATCAGGTACCACCATTTTATTCAGCTAGGTGAATATGTAAATGTTTGGTATAATCAACGTATTTTATTAATAGATTTGCAATTATATGTATCTCATTGTCTCTTGGGAAAATAAATGCTACTTCTACTTTGTGGTTAATGGGATGCAGTATGAAAGTGCTATTTTTTTTCATTTTCAATATTTTTTTCTGGTAACTTGTTTCATGCAGGTGAAACTGTGGTATGACAAAGTGGGACATCAGTTAATAGTAAATGTTCTACAAGCAACAGATTTGCCACCAAGAGTAGATGGGCGGCCAAGGAATCCCTATGTAAAAATGTATTTTCTTCCAGACAGGAGGTAGTATTTTAGTTGAGAAAATTATTTTATAATTTATTGAATCAATTTTTAAGTGAATGTTTTTGAATTACAGAATTCTTTTATATGTATTTTTTTTTCTAGTTACATTAATTATGAGAAAAAAATGGACTAGAAATATTTAAGTATCAAATTAACTCTCCGGACATTTGGATGAGTGCAATCCACTGTATAGCAAATACTTTTGTTTTTTAGGCACTATCAGATCAGAAAAAATGAAACCAGTAAGTGCTGATGAGTATATGGCTTTTTGTGATTTATTTCTACAAATAGTTTACAACAAATATTTATGTTTCAGTGATAAAAGTAAAAGGAGGACCAAAACAGTAAAGAAAAGTCTAGAGCCAAAATGGAACCAAACTTTTCTCTACTCGCATGTACATCGTAGAGATTTTAGAGAACGAATGCTTGAAATAACAGTATGGGATCAGCCAAGAGTACAAGAAGAAGAGAGTGAATTTCTTGGAGAGGTGATGCATACAATCACATTTATACTGAGTTTGATATTTATTTTTAATACATATGCATATATCTATTAAAATTTAAATTAAAATGTGACAATTTTTCTCCTAGATTCTTATAGAGCTGGAGACAGCACTTTTAGATGATGAACCACATTGGTATAAGCTACAGACACATGATGAATCTTCACTACCTCTGCCTCAGCCATCACCTTTCATGCCAAGAAGACATGTTCATGCTGGAGAAAGCTCTAGCAAAAAATTACAAAGTAGGTCCAATCCATTCATCTTTTTTTAATTTTTAAATTCAAAATCCTGGGTATGTTGTAATGAATTTAGTTTTCACATACAAGACAAAAACATTATTTCATAGTCTGTAAATGTAATAAAAATGTATGGCAAAAAGAGATGTGAGTTAGCATATGTCAGCATTTCACCTGTGATGCATAACTTTTAAGTACACGAAACCTATTTGAATTGATTTTCATTAGCAAAATAAAATTGGTCAAATATTTGTTTTCATAAATCTCCTTTCAAAAGGAAAGGTGAAGTCCATGTTTATTGGATATTTTTGTAACAATTAAAAGGTTTTTATTTAAAAAAGGAAAGGCTTTGAAGCCTTAGGACGTGTAAAAACACTTTTCATTTAAGATTAGTTTCAGGCTCCAACGTACTTTTATATATGCATACCGTACAATCAGATGAGAAGTGAATTTTAGCAGCAAAGAGAAATTGTGTGCTTGTATTTGGGAGGTACAGTTATTCTGAAGAGTCTGACTTCAGGTTTGTATGATTCATACTAAAAATAATGACTGTATTGAAATATTTGACTATTGTAGCCTCTCTGTTCATTTAACTTGATAAAAGATTTATTTTAAAATAGGAAGGATGTAGGACATTATTTTGAATATCCTTTCAAGCTATTTTTCTGATTTTTGTTTTAAACATGAAAGTCATTAATTCCAGCCAACGCATAAGAAATTGCAGCACATTCAGGAATGTATTATAGAAATGTGATACTACTCAGGCAGTAATTACTGCCTGAGAATATGTATAGAGATAGCAAACTAAAGGTTAGTTTTCCTGAGATATTTGAACTTTTTTAAAGGCTGTCAGTGCTGTTTCCTCTTCTCCCTTTCTCACCATATGCTGCCACCTCTCCTTTCCTGTTCAGCTGATTCAACTTGCTCAACTCACCAAAATAGCACAAAAGTACCTTTTTTTTCCTTTATTTGAGAAATAAAGAAATATTTTTGCTTGTTTAGTGAGCTAAACTAACCTCATAGAAGAGTACTGAAGGAAGAAGGGCAGAGGAGGCTGCAGCATCTGTGAGCTTGTTGGATTGGCTCAGCTGTTTGATGAAACATCACCATATCACTGCCGTTTAATTCTCCACTTGTACTGTTTAGACTTAAAATCATCTTTTCAATTCTAGTAGTACAAATGAACATATTTTTACATTTTATAACACAGCCAGATGTTCAGGTATTTGTTTACCTTACTGTTGTGCAGGATCTCGGCCAATCAGTGATAGTGACATCTCAGATTATGATGTTGATGATGGTATTGGAGTTGTTCCTCCAGGTGCGTGGGTGAACAGCATGGTCCTGCTTTCTTCTTCTTTCTTGCTTGCTTGTTTATTTATTTTCGTTATAACATTTCAGAATATTGAGGATATTGGTTTTATAGAACGCATAGTGGGAAAAACAAGTTTTCCTGGTCATTCCACAGTTCTTGTCCATCTAAAATATTGTGAATTAAAAGGTTCTATAATGCATTCATTGGTATTTCTCTTGCATACTATTCTTCATATATGAACCACTTGATGGTTCAGATTGTTTACTACATAATGTTCCAAGCATTATTAAAAATACTAACTTAATTTAAAAAAAAAATTAAACAGTAATTAAGGTTTCAGTGTTTATTGCAAGCATGTTTTTATTTTGCTGTTTGCTTGAAACTTAGATGTGAAACAGTCTCCCATGGACTTTATTTAGAATGCATGGCTGTAGATTAAGATGCATGTAGCATGGCTGTATCTTTTATAGTTTCCTTGAGTCTTCATGAACTACCATTACCCTAAATGTTCATAAATTTAGCTTGCACCATGGTTAGACTTCAGTTCATCATCCTTTTGTACTTTGGATACCATATTTTTCTATTTCTATTTGACTGTTGTTATAAGTCAGATGAATAGATTTCAAAAGTGTTCCAAACTAGCCTACGAATCACTGTTTCATTGGCAGCACTAAATCATTTTTTCCTTCAATGTCTCTGATGACAGTTACTGAATTAAATCAGGGGGGAATTTTGAAAGTCCTCTATCTTCCTGATCGGAGTTTAAAATAATTTGACAATTTATTCATTATATATTGATTAAAAATAATTCATGCATTTTATTACCACATCATTTTGACATGTATAGATCCAAATTTTGCTTCCTTTGATGTGTTAGGGTTCTTTCTTTAATTTCATACAATTGCATAGGAGTAACTAAGTGGGAAATTTGTTCCATTATGTCTTATAATTGTATTTGGTTTAATGAAGTGATTAATCTTGTTATTTACAGCAGCTGAGAGAAAGAACATTTAACTTAAAAATAAATCATAGGTTTTTAAAATGTGGCATATCTGTTTAATGCTTTCTTACCTCTGAGTTTTCAATATACATATTTAGAACAGGGACTTTTTTTTAAGCTGCCAATTCTTTAAGGCATTCATTTGAAATAAACCATTTTCCATCTAGCCAGAAACATACAAGAACATTCAGCTGAGTACACTGGACTCTATTCTCTGGGTCAACCCCCTGAGTAACAATCCTTACAGAAAGTTCTTAGGACAGAGAGTGCTCAAGTGTGGCTTTCTCAGTGTTCAACTTTCAGCTGTCAACTTTCTCAGAGATCACTGCAGAAAATGGTATACTGAAATGATATATACCAGTGGATTTTTTAAAATCCATTCATGGAACTGTTTGTAAAAGGTGTTTATACTCACAGCTCTGAAGCAACTTAATTTGAAGCTCTGCTTTAACACAGTTGATTTTTGACAAGTTTTTGTGGTATGCCTACAGCTGTTTACATGAGGAAAATATTATTTTAATGCTCTTAGCCTCTCCTCAGATATACGATGCTCCAGGCTTTTAATTAGCTTTGTGGTCTTACTCTGGACTCAGAGTACTTTAACTCTTTGTATTTCTTCTATGGTGGATTCGAATATTCCAAATGTGACTTCACCATTACTGAGTATATAAAAAGGGTCAGTAAAGGATTTATTAAAACAAAATAAAACATGATCTGAGGCATTAGTGGCTCATATTGAGTTGGCAGTATCCAAGAGGAAATTTTTAATGAGCTGTACTGCTTTTGAGTAGCACTCCAGAAGAATTTATTCTTCTGTCTGAAATTATTTGTATAAATGGCTGTGTTGTACTTAGCATTCCTGAAGCAGCAGGGTGACATCAGCATAACACCTTGTCATTGTCGTTTTATAATACCTTGTATTGTCCTTTTTAAAAAAGAAAGTTAGTGCTTTAGATATCAAAACATTTTTCATCATCTGTGCAGTTTCCATTTCATGTCACACCTGACAGTTTCCCATGACCACCTGAGAAACTTCTTCTCCATAAACTACCGTAAGCTGTATTGCTGCTCCCATGCAAAAAAAAAAAAAAAAAAAAAATTCTCTTTTCACTCTGAAGAGCACAGAACCTTTCTTTTTAAAATATGAGGAGATGTTACTGTTGCTGTCACTGTCATGGTCACTGTGGAACTATGGATGCAGTTTAACCAACTTAACAATACTTAAGTTAATACATAAGATAAATGTTATTTACTATTGCTCTGTCTGTGGTATAAGCTTTGTGTTCACCCAGTGCATAAGTTTTAAATATTGCCCCCAGATAGCTCAGCTATGAAGAATTAACAGGGTAATAGCATCTTTGTATGCCAGATGTTTAAGTGCACAGGATAATCCTAGGTATTGTTTTTTTAGGTGGACCGGAAATACTCCGTAAGCAGATTTTAAACTGAAATTTATTATTGAAAACTTGAAGCATATTTCAGAATAGTTACCTAAATGTTAGAAAGAAGCTTTGGATTTCTTTGATTTTAATGTTTAATTTAAAAAGTAGTGTTTTTTGTGTTAGAGAGGACATGATTTTATACAAAACATTTTTTTTCCAGAAAATATATCCTTGAGCATACAGCTCAGATTTAACTATACTGGGAAAGGGAACACATCAATTTTTGTCATGTGAAATCATTTGTCTTCCTCTGACAAAAATACTAGACGTTTTCTGCATCAATCTTATTACACAAAAGGAGGGAATCTCCACTGAAATCCTGAGTGAGTCACTGTTTTGCTTCAAAATTTCCACCCAGTTCTTGTGCTTACGCTGGGGACATCCTGATATTACTTTCTAGTTTCATTACATGACTCTGAAAAACTTTTTCAGCAGATAAGATACTCCAGCATCACAGTACATCAAAATCAGCATGACTTTGGAGTCTTTCTTTGCAACAAAGTTGATGAACCTTGGTGTGCGTACTTTCCAGGATCAGTCCTCTTTTGCAGTCAGTACTCACTAACCCATTGTCATTAAGTGGCAAGCATTTGCTGTTTATGTTGCTACTAATTTGCATTCGTAAAGTTGTTGGGTTTTTTTATGTCCTTCTTTGGCTTTCAAAGGATAACACCCCTCCTCAAACTTGCGTATTGTCACATTTAAAATTTGAAACCACATTCATTCATTTTGTTTCACATGCCTAACTCTGCTATGTGAGAACAGTACAAACATGCACACAACACGATGATCACGATGATGTTTGTTTCTGAGCTACTTGATATGTTTTTTATTGTGAATCTTTTTCTTTGGGCCCAGTCCTGCCCTCTAAGATCTATCAAAAGTCATATTGCTTCCTGTTCCCCTAATTGATTGTCTTCCCCACATCACTCTGCTTCAACAGATGAAAATAAGGGGTTATTTCCCATGTTCTTGCACCAAGCATGGTTACTATGATGTATAAGACAGTAGTCGGAGAAAGTAATAATAGACTTGCAGAGGTCTTTCTGCATATGTTTTTGAGCTGACATTAACTGGAAATTCCATAGTAAAATTTTTTATTATCTTTTTTGAACCATGTCTCCTTCCCACTTGCTTTCTCTATCTCATATTTGTAGTGATAAATGTATTCAGTGCTCAGTACTGTGTAACAGATGGACACATTTCTGGAGGTTGTGAGGTTATGAGCTTTTTAATTAGTGAAAAGAGCTTTAGAGTTTCTTGGATGGCAAAATGCACAATTTAGTGGGCCCATCTTCTGAATTTTGTTTATTAAGATGAATCTGTTTTATGGTAGAATATTTTGTAGTAAAGGGTTATTATCACTTTTTAACAAAATGCATTCCTTCAGGTTTAATGCCGAGATAATGCCTTCAGATGTTAAATATCCATTAGAATACACTGATAATCTGATGCATAATTTGGGAGAAATAATATGAGTCATTCCCTGGTGCTTGTGATCAAGGTTCAGTCTTGCAGCAGAACATGTCATTAAGTGTCATATCACCAAGTCTGATACTGACTCCGTATATAGGCTGTACTTTTAAGAGTTGTATAACAACCTAGTAAAATATTAGAAAAGAATTGCCTGAGTTACTCAAATTATGCAAAATAATAATTAAAAAAACCCTAAGCCAACAACCTTGAAACACTACAGAAAGATGCTCAAAAAGTGCAACCTGTTTTATTTATCCAGTTGAAGATGAAGCGTCTTTTCCTGTATGGAGAAGATTTCTGGTACAGGCTGCTTTATTAGCTAAACAAAAAAAAACACAGTACAGGTATTTAGTGCTAGCCAAATTCAATACAAAACAGCAAAATGATTTTTTGTAATCTATACAACAGTTTGTGAATTCAGTTAGGGATGACTAAAGAGATGACCTTTTCTATAATTCAGGGAGATTTTTCTCTCATCTAAGTGTCTACATGAGAGCAACTGTGACCAAATCCACTTAGGATATTCTGGAAAGGTAGCAGGCACCTTTTGGAAGTGGTGCATCATACTGAACTTCATTTGGTACAGGATTTTTAGGGTGAGGTTCAAAATGTGAACAAACAGCATACCATATAGAAAAAAAGAACAGGAATATTAGCAGTTTAAAAAATAGCAAAATGATAGTACATTTTTAAAGTCCTATATAAAAATAGATAATGAAAAATATTGCATCTCATTCCTAGTATTTGGAAAATGTGGTCTGCGGTGGATATGATGTTCAATCTTTTATATAATAGAGTATAAATGCTTGTTATTTTTGAAAGTAGGTAGCTTTGACCAAGTTGAGTGGGAGAACATTTTTGTATTTAACTGAAAAGAGTCAGAAAGAGGCTTCATATTTGAGTACTCCCGTGTGAGTCTCTGCATACACAGGCATGGCTTCTCCATTTGTTAGATGAGGTAAACCTACATTACTTAGATTCATTTCAAGTATTTGCTACTGAATGACAATTTTGAAATACAAATTACTCTGTGTACTCTTCCCCAAGATAGAAAACAGGCTCCCTCACACCTTCCAGTGCATACTGAAAGTCATCACAGTTTCCGTGTCTCTGCACATATAGACATTAAAAGGTAATCCTAGTATTTTATCCTGGCTGCATGATATGTCAGGATGTACAACAGCTGAATGACTACCTGAAAGTTGTGTAAGCATTTAGTTGTGTGTTCCTGAATGGACTAACCATCTGAATTCATTCAAAATCCACACTGTTATTCTCTAATTTCCTTTTGTTGCCCTCTTACCAGTAGGTTATAGATCTAGCACTAGAGAAAGTAGATCTACGACACTAACTGTGCCAGAACAGCAAAGAACAACACATCATCGTTCACGATCTGTATCTCCTCACCGTGGCGACGATCAGGGCAGGACCCGTTCACGTTTACCAAATGTGCCATCACAGAGGTAGGCATCACAAGTGAGTGAAACTGGTTGGTTTCAAGTTTGTACAATCTCTCACTGGTATCTATTTACTTTTCCTTTGTTCAGCATTTTTTTTTTAACCTTTTTTAAAAGCAAAATTGTATCTTAATTTAATAGTTATTTGAACTTGCTGCATATTTTCAATAATCATTCAAGTGCAGCCATGAGATTAGTCATATCTTTCTAAGAGTTACCTCTTACTGATATTTTTCATGTGATTCATTGTAGGTTTGGAAATGCTATTCAGTCAGTGACTGAATCTTATATGAAGTCACTTAAGCATTTTTATAGGATAATAAATAGTGTAATATACAGTTTGTATAGTAACTATGAATTGAACTTATTTTGAAGTAACAACAAGCTTAAATTATCAATTGTATTTATAATTTGTTCAATCGACCTGTACCATTTAATTGTCTATTAAGCTGTATTGTTTATGAAGGAAACAAAATTTTTGTACGGATGTCTGTGTTTCAGGAATTTTTAATTGTCCACTAAGCTATATTGTTTGTGAGAAAAACAAGATTATCATACGTATGTGTGCCTTTCAGGAGTTTAGATGAAATTCATCAAATGAGAAGATCACGTTCTCCAACTAGACACCATGAGGCCTCCAGAAGTCCAGCTGATTATAGATCCAGAGACATGGATAGTCAGTATTTGTCTGATCAAGAAAGGTATATTGTCAGTCTGAACTTGGAAATAATGTTAGAAATGTCTTTGTCAGTTTGCCTAGTTTTCAAGCGCTCAGCAGAAAACCACAGCCTGATAGTAATGGGGAAGGGACAGATAATCATCCTCACTGCAAAAAGTAGTCATAATTAAATTATCTATGCCTCTTTTCTGGTGAAAATCTGCACTGGGTTGACAGTGACAGTAGGTGTCTGGATTAATGATTCTTGGTTGTTTGTCCTAGACTACTGTGCTGTTGGTTTCGTGAACGCATGCCCTGAGATTTTTGCTTGAAAGCCATAAATCTTCATGTATTTCCTGACAAGTCTTGTAATAGAGACCAGAGAAACATATTTGTCTGTTTTGGTAGTCAGCAATATACCAGGATGACTTCCTACCACATAGGAGTTGAATGCTATATTTTGCTTTCCTATGCAAATATGTTTTGGATATCTATCTTTTCAGTCTCACAGAATTTTATATCTCATTTTGGTGAACTTGGTACAGTACACAAGCATAGGAAAGATACTTACAGTGCTTGTAATTAAGAAAAATCTCCAGTTATTGATGCGTGACACTCCCTGGAATATATGAAGATTGCTGCACTCCTCAGAGAACATGTTCTCTACTAGTAGGCATTGTTTTTCAGTTATCTAGGAATATCTTCCAAAAATGGAAGAAAACTAGAACGATCTTGCCTGGTTGTTTTTTTGTTTTGTTTTGTCATGACTTATGTATGAGAATTATTTATTTGAAACTGCTTAAAATTTCAGTGTCCTACATCATAGGCAAAAAATATGTACAGAATTGTCTAAGTTGGATTTTTGTACTGAATTTCCTTTTAGAGGTGAATTGAAATGCTTTTTGACTATAGCAACATCACATTTATAGTTAAGCTAGTTCAATTTCCACTTGTTGCAAGCATTTCCTGTTATTATTTTTTATAGGTAGTGATATATTCAAAGTATTCCTGAAAATATTTATTGCATAGCTTTCTTGTTCAGCAGATTTGGAAGAGACATTTAAATGTAGCCTTCATTACTAGAAATAGATAAGTAGAGTTGACTTCATGCAGATTTATCGTATTGCCTCAAAACATGGTATAAATGACAATATATACATGAATTATGCTTGGAGAGCAGGAGATGCACTGATGCTTTTTTAGAGATGAGCCATCAGAAAGAGCACAGCAGCAAAACACTGCTGATTTTTTTCAGATGAATAAGAAATAGTCTTCAGTTCTCACGGTTCAGAAGACACTTTTCAGAAGTTTGAAAGATCAGACGTGAATGATGTACATGGCTTACAGGATTTGCAGGATTTAATCAAAGGTTCCCTGAACTTACTTTCCTCAAGGAACAATCTTGTGCTTGCTGGTCTCATGTTTTTTTTTTCCATTTGCTTTTCCCCAGATTTCTTCAGTTGTTGAAACTGTTTAACTTTTGCAGGCTTCGCTGTCTTTCCATGAATAAGAGTAGCATCACAGAGTGGATCAAAATCAACTTTTGATTTTTACATTGTTGCCAGCAGTCTCATTGTTGATGTGATCTTTCACATCTTAGGATATAAAAAAGTAAATATTCCGTATTAGTACCAGTACTATGTCTTAGTATTGACATTAGTGCAAGTATTATGTCATTCATTTATTGAACCCATCATCTAAACAAGAATATTCTTGTAGATACAAAACATAAACCTGGTTTGAAATGTGAGTATTTTTCTGATAATTGCAGTTGCTTCTTACTTTTGATAATTTTCTCAGTGATCTGTTAGTGATCCCAAATTAATATTGAATGTTTTTATAAACCTTTGAAAAAATATCTATGATAGTCACAAAAGCATCTAGTATGATACACTTCCAGCGGAACTGATCAGTTCACTTTACCTTTTTTTAATATATTCTTATATATATATACGTATGTGTACACATGTGTATAAATATGTGTATATGTATGTGTGTATATAAAACTCTTTAGGAAAACTTTATATTAGGAAATCTAGCTAAGCAATATACTTTCCTCGGAATTTAGGATCATCATCTGATTCTCAAGGGGGCAACCCATTTCAATTTCTAGTGTGTGTTTTATTCCTAAATAATATCTGTTAATCTGAGTTCTTAAATATTCTCATTAGGAAGTTCTTATTTTACCATAATAATCTTTAATTTAAATGTCTCCAAAACAGCTTTAGTTTAGTGTAGAACTTCCAGTATCATCTTATACTGTAAATAATCTACTGTTATGGGTTCTTTTGCTTTGTTGTTTTTTTTTTTTAACTTGAGGCTTTTCATGGTGGATTTGCTGTATTTTCCCCTTTTCTGGATAAAATATTACGGTTTGCCATGGGTGCATTTCAATAGATAACTTTTGGCTTAGCCAAAGTAGAATAAATACTATCAAATTACCTTTCACAGCTACTGTTTTTCAGATTTTATCTTGTTTCTCCAGAATGATTCCTGTCTCTGAAAATTAAGCAGTGCATAAAATTTGATGGTGGGAGTGTTTTTATGCTTATTTCCTCAGTTCTTGCAAGAAAATCTCAAAACTCTTAAGTAACTGCAGAAAATGGTATTCTTTTCCTAAAATGCACATGTATTTGTAGTTTGGAAACTTGCATATAAATGCCGTTAGTGCTCTAAGATTAGGAATGGAAATTTTTCTTCAAAAGAAAAATCAATTCAGTTCACCTTTAATAGCTCCAGATACAAACTTAAATCTCACCTGTAAATCAGAAGCCATTGTTTTAGTCTTCCTATTTCAGAACATTAGAGAAATATTACCTGTGCAGCATCAATTAAATTAATCATTTTATAATGGTATGAAGCACAAAACACATTGAACAACTGCTACTTTATGTATTTTGTAATCTTTTCTCTCTCTATCACCACAGTACTTCATATGATTCCCTGCTTCTTTTAAAATAGCATGTTTTCATGAAGTTTAGCTTTACTTTCATATGTACAATAGTTTGGAATGGTGGGACTTTGTCTTCCTGATCATATTGAAGTGCATAAAACTAAAAGATAAAGTCAAGGGCTATTTCATATCATAATCACACTTACCACAGGCATAAATATGTATTAATTTTACCATCTTTCTGGTGCTAGCATGTGTTCGGTCGCATTAAATGAATAACAGATTCGTTGGCTAATTTTCTGAATTGGAAAAAATAAGAAACAAAAAGTCTGATGACTGATTAGCAATGTTTTTGTTTTGTTAGGATTGCATTGCAAAATACTGTAAAGAGCTATCAGTCAGAAATTACATTTGTCCAAACATATTTCCAGTGAGCACATATTTTTCTTTTTCCCAAAAGGATGAAAAGGGGTTACTCTTCCCATAGATTGGATTGCAGTAAAGTAACAAACTCTCCCTGCTTTTTTTCATGTATGCTTTTGTGGCTTAGAGAAAAACAGCCACATTTCTTTTTCCTAAAATATTTCTTTGTAGTTCTTTGATGTATAAGAAAGGTGGTTATTAGAGAAATGTAAATAATTTATGGAGACAGCTTTTGTCGTGAAGAACTCTGAATTGGTACTGAATTTTAAAGGGAGAAACCTCATGAAACTAGGTGAAAGAATTTGCTTGAAAATGTAGTTATAGCAGGCATTATTTTTTTTGCTCACATTCTTTGAGAAGTACAGTCTGGGTTTGAACATTAGCAGGCTATGTATGTGGGTGGAAGTTTCTTGTTTCTTTTTATGTTTTCATTTGCGTCTCATTGGCATAACCCATGTCATCTAATGCTTCATAATTATATCTGTTTCACTCACCACCCATCCTGTCTGTGCAGTGAGCTTCTTATGCTGCCCAGAGCAAAACGCGGAAGAAGTGCAGAGTGCCTACATACCATCAGGTAAATACAGGAATCTGGTACACCTCTGGTTAGTTGTGTGTGCTTTGTGTGCCCAGCATCCCAGTAAGTACAAACCTTCACAGTACCTTGTGATCCAGGTGTCAGTTATTCTTTGTTTTTTTTTTGTTTTAAATCAGCTCAAGATGTGTATATACATTTGTGAACATCAGGAGTAAGGATTAAAACAGCTAAAGAATTCCTGACTTTGCAGTTGTTTTTTTGTGATAGATTATCTGTCTAGTCACAGTAGTCCTGATCACCAGTGCATGGCAGTTTTGTTATGGTTTCAGACATTTTTTTTCAGTTGTTTTTATGTTTTCCTTTATTTCCATTTCTACGTCTATATTACAGCCAAGCACAAACCAACAATCTTTGCTATTTGTGACACCTAATCTCATGTTGACTTTGGACATTTAAAGAGAAAAGCAGAGGGGTGGAGGAAGGCATGATTTAAAGACATCTTCACAACCCAGATTTTAGGGAATTCATAATTCTTACGTTTTTTCCCTTCGAATTGTGCTAATAATCTGATCCAGGCTTAAACTTTGCAGTTTGTGCTCATCTTCAGTCTTAAAAAATCTCTCATCACAGGGTTTGGACCTCTTTCTCAACTGTTCCCAATGCTAAACGTATCTTAATCAAGCAAATCTAGCTTTCAAGAAAAAGATGAACATCAGTGCGTCTGTTACTTTAAAACTTTAAGCATAAATAATTTAGTTGTCGTATTTCAGCCAAAAAGCTTCTGCTTCAACATTTTAGGATTTAGCTTAATCACTGTACTCCCTGTTATTTTGTCAGTTTATTGTCATGCAATATCAAGTTTTCTCTACCTCTTTCCTATGGCATTTTTCTTTCTACTACATTCTCCATAACTTTACCCCTTACATGTCCCCAGCTCTGTGCCTTTTTTTTTTAATAATTAGATAATAAAGATTATAATTTTCATTATAATTTTGCAGTGACAGAATTTAAATTCTCACTTGATGCACTAAGTAAGCATTGTATGATGAGCTTTTGTCGCTCTTTGCCCAGCTGCTATGGATTTTCAATTGTGTTGCAAATCTACTAGGCAGTCTGGTAGCTAACCAGCTAAAAACTGTGCATGGACAGCTACATCGTTAGATAAGAGGAACACTGAATTCAGAGAGTGCAGCCCTTTCTTGTGTTTTTTTCTTGTTCTCATTTTTGCTTTTATTTTCTTAGAGAATCATAGAATCATAGAATGTCTTGGGTTGGAAGG
Source organism: Numida meleagris (assembly GCF_002078875.1). NCBI lineage: Eukaryota > Metazoa > Chordata > Aves > Galliformes > Numididae > Numida > Numida meleagris. The sequence goes on along the minus strand of NC_034411.1, from coordinate 82,215,474 downwards.
GACATTAAGGCTCACCAGTTCCAACCCCCTGCCATCCCCTGCCATGGGCAGGGCTGCTACCCACTAGATCAGGCTGCCTAGGGCCCCATCCAACTTGGCCTTGAATGCCTCCAGAGATGGGACATCCGCAGCTTCTCTGGGCAGACTGTGGCAGCACCACACCAGTCTCTGAGTAAAAAATTTCCCCCTGATAGCTAATCTAAATCTCCACTTCTTTAGTTTCAGACCATTTCCCCTTGTCATATCAGACCATGTGAAAAGTTGGTCTCCCTCCTGTTTATAATCAAGAAAAGTAACAAGTTATGCCAAATTATTGAATAATGAATTTAAGTAGCAACCTATTAAAGTAACAAGCATATAAGTAAGAAATAGTTACACTAATGTTATATGATAAAATGTTATTTTTATTAATATACTGAATGTGAGTATAGAGGCAAGATATGTAAATAGATTGACCTTTAAATGTAACTCTGAGGCCTATACTGTTCTTGGCTATATACTGTGAGAAATCCTTTCCAGAAAAAAAATGATTTGCAAACTGGTTGTCATCTGTCCTCCTTTCTCATTCATGGTGTCCTGACATTTATTCAGGTTAAGAACAGCATTAGAAGGCATTAGTTCTGTTTACTATGCAGCTTGCTCAGTAATGATTTAATTGTTGAAATAGCTTCAGCTTAACACAAGAAAGAGGTTTTAAGGGTTGCATGTTAGATGAAAGAAATGTTATTATGAGATGGTCCAAGTTACAAAGTCAAGGTTTATCATAGAATCATGGAGTCACCAAGGTGGAAGAGACCTACAAGATCATCCAGTCCAACCATCCATCTATCACTAATAGTTCTTACTAAACCATGTCCCTCAACACAACATCTAAACATTCCTTAATTCACTTATGATTATTAAGAATATTTAATTAGATTTTGAAGCTGATATACCTCTTCCAAAAAACTTCAACATTCATAAACGCCACATGCAACTACTTTTACAACTGTCTTTGTGGTACTACATATCACTGTTTTAGCAAGCTTTTCATGCTTAGCTTTGGAAGCATATTTCAGTTAAAGTCTCTGCAGATCTAAATAAGGCATTATTAAGACAAATAAATAGCAACCTAATCCTTTACAAGTGCTTGTATATTTTAATTAAAAATCTCAGTAGCAGGAATTTAGATTACTTTCATTACAAGAACAATGTCTGAGCTGTACTAGTATTGTCATGAATTCATGGGCTGTACTAACAAGAGAGTAAATTAAAAAAAATTGTCCCCCAGATAGCTATCACAGCAGGTGAATTGAGAAGAACATATATTAAGAGATCTACTCATGCAGATATTAAATATAGTAGAATATTATGCATTTATTTTAAGTTCTGGTCAATCTTGCTTTACTTTCACCCGTCTTTTTATTTCTGGCATGTTTTTGTGTTGTTCTGTTTTCTTTTTTCACTTCCAAGAAGTTCCGTTAGGCACTATAAAACATTACCACCCAAGATGCCTTTACTAGAAAATGGTATTCATTGGAACCTATACAGGTAAGAAGTATTTAGAGTCGCCTTTAAGTAGTTAATGACTCCTTAGAGATGAAATACTCTTCCCATATTTATATATATTTTTAAAAAAATGAACACAACAGTGTTTCATATGCTTTTGATAAATGTGAGTTAAAGGACTTATTCCTAAAATAACTTCATACACTCTAAATTACCCCTACATATAAAAGACAAACACTTTATGTTAAGTACACTTTTCTTCACTGTTAACATTGTATGTTGCACGCTTTGTCTTTATTGCATTCTTTTGTTTGTGTGTGATTTTGCTTATATGTCAAATTTATTTTTATTTTGTTTAAATAATTTTAATTTACAAAGCTCAACTCTTCCTGCATGTTCTAAGACCAAAACAGTGGTTAGACAGGATATTTCTCTCCTTCGTGATTGCCTTAATTCACGAATTCCGAAATTTGGAGATGATCTACTGGTTAGGTAAGAAACTAAGGGTTAATCCCCTCTCCTGTTTGTATCCAAGATGGATTTAGAGAATTAATGAGCTTCATTGTAAAGTGATTTCACATCATATATAGTGTATCACATCCTTTTATGTTGGCTTAAGATTTACTGCTATTAATAAGGATTTAGATTTATTGTTTGATATTTCTTATTCCACTCTTTTACAAGTGGATATTCTGTCTCCCTCCGTTTTAAACATTTCAACAGTCTTAGCAAGAATATTTTAGCAGTCTTTTATTTGATTTTATTTTCTAAACAAAACTTGGCTCTGTCATCCAGCCAGCTCTTTTATGTTTTCCTTAATTAAATCATTGTGATCTTACATTTTCTGTAAAGAGAGCATTATTTTATGAGTTAATATCTAACATTGTATTCCTTTCTTTGTTTTCTTTTTCTTTCTCTTCTACCATTGGATGCAATGCACTGGCACTAGTGAACTACAGCCCTCCCTTGACAGGGCTAGGAGTGCTAGTACCAACTGCTTGAGACCAGATTCTAGTTTGCATTCACCAGAACGAGAAAGGTATAAAATAAAAACTTATAAATTTCTTGTCATCTGTGCTGGTGGTCTTTATACGTTTTGTTTTTCTTTATATGAGTACTCTACATTCCTGTACATTCATGTCTGCTTTGGTATTTGTAGACATTTCTGCTCCTATATTCATGTATGTCATGTAAATTGTGTCTTGAGTTTATAACTGCTTCTGGCTTCTTTCCTTGTTTCAGTTCGAGCTGATGTCATTGTTTGCAAAAGTCCTCAGTATGCTGATAATAGCATTACAGTGTTGAACATTTTGACAAGTATCACTTGATTGTTAATCTTCATCATCATTTGCTAAAAAGTATTATGTTTATTTCTTGCCTGCTCTGTGTACTGCTAATGAGGCAGTGACATTATTTATAAATTATACAACAAAACTCTCATATTTTAGTCCAGAACTGTAGTTTGTGCAGCCACAAATTATCTTTAAGACACCCAGCCAAACCTCATTGCTTCTTTAATATGTTGCTTCAGCTTTTGCAGTGACAAGCCAAGTCACTGCATTAAGATTTTTTCACTCTGTGACTGTAATATTAAGGCTCACATAGGGCTTAAAAAGCCATGTTTGCAGTTAACATGAAAGACTGTTCTGTCACTTAAATTGTGCAGGTATTTTATGGACACTTTCTGAACCTTTAATAATAGAATAAATTGGTTCAAAATCCTAGATGAACTAAATATTATTGATGCGTTTGACAGATGGGATTGTTCCACAAAGGAATTTTTGAGCACCTTCTGGTTTCAGTTGATATTTACACGATTTTAGGGTGAGATTTTAGTTTCGCTTAAGGCTATGGTAAACTCCCAACTACTATGACACAATTACATCAGTTCAGTGCTAACTAGTATGGCAGTTAATATCAAGCTGCTTTCTCAGTGAATCCACAATACAGTTAGGAGCGCTGTTACATCACTTTATTATTTTGGGAGAGGACCTGTGAAGAAAGGCAGTAAGAACTTAATGTTTTTCTTTCAGAAAAGTTTTCTCTTGTTTTTTCATGCATGGGGAATTTTCCTTTCCCTCCTCCCCAACCTCCTACTGCTCCTTTATTGCAACTTTGCTGTTCTCAAGCTGTGCTCTTGTTGCACAGAATTGACTCATGCCCTGCTGGAATGTTTCAAGTAGATCTACACTAGTTCACTCTTTTTTTAAGATAAAGCACAAACTACCATAACAATATATGCCTAGTCATCAAAAAAAAAAAGAAAAAAAGAAATAAGGCCATCCCCCCTAAAACACAGGATACCACACTAGACTTTTTAAAAAAAGTATAGTAGCATCATATTACTGTGTGTATAGATATATACAACTGTATTACTGTGTAAGCTCTTATTTAATGCAATAATGTATGGATATAGGTAGTGTACATTTTGTAGTTTCATTTCAAGATGCCAGCCATCAAGCTGAATATTTAATGAACGGTAGCTGGCAACAATAAAATATCTAGTTAAAATACTGTCCTCAAAACTGTGTCTGTCACTGACATTAATTGTCTATTGTGTCCTTTGATTCATCTCCAGCAACATCTGTCCATAAGACACAGAATAGAATCTGCAGCTTTTACCATGTGCTACTCATAAAATTTTTTTTTGTTTAATTTCTTGTAATGGCCTCTACTGCCATTAGTTTTTTGCCAGTTTGTCTCTGGGCCAGATCCACAAAATTTGTCCAGACTTTTATGTGTTTGCTTTAGAAGTCCCTGAGGTTGACTAAAAATTTGCTTTTGGCATGGCATCCTTTATGGGGGGTGCAGATAAGTTTTTTTTTTTTTTTTTAATGAAATTCAGATGAATATTTCCATGATGGTTTTGTTGCAAATACTATGTGTGGCCTTGTCAGAGTATTGTTGTCAGGATTTTTTTTTTCTTTAGACATAGATAATTTTTCCTAATGCAGCCCAATTTTTGCAGGAACATGCTATATTTAGCATCTAAAAAATCACCAATTTAATCTTAAACTTGTGAGATAAACTGATTTTAGGAGATTTCATACTCCACTGATGAACATATCCACTTACACTTTAGTATGAGGTTACTTGTCAGTTACATGTAATGATAGAGGAGTCCTTAGTTTGAAGAACAAATAATTAAGTTCAAGGAATGTAGAAAGTGTTTTTGTCTGCGCTGAGCAAGACAAGAGTAAGGCACTAAAATTACAGTATGGTAGGCTCATCTATCTTGCAGGACCATAACCCTGGGAAATGTTAGAACAGTTCACAACATTAGGAAAAATCTTTTTGAAAGCAAGTGTAATAAAACACTCCAATAGACAATATAGAAAAGCTTTTCTAGGCTTTGTTTCTGGATATTCTCTGATAAGAGATGGGACAACTGTCTGTCAGTTGTAGCTGATCCTGCTTGTAGCAAAGAGAAACACAAGGGTTTTGTGAAGTCCAATTTGTAAAGCACAATGTTTTTTTTTTTATCATTATATACGTAGGAACTATGTTGAAGGCACTTCTAGTAGTGTTTGTGGTGTTTTGTTTTTTTTAATTCATAGAATGGATTTGTAGATTCTATTTTAAAATTTAGTCTTTTTATCCTCAAAATATAAAGATAAATGGAGCATTATATCTTCTCCAGGAAAAACTAGGAAAAAAATCCTAGGTTTTTTGGTCAAAATAGTTATCTTGTTAAGGTCTATGGTTATCGACAAGACATATATTAGTTTATAATTTAGTAATTATACCTTCCAAACCCATAAAAGCAGTTTTTTCTGCTACTACTTTAGTAAGATTTTTCATTGTCTTCACCATGTCTCAAAATTTCTGCTTCTGTTTATCATGTCCCAAAACAGAGATATTCGTGTGCTATCACCAGCCTCAAATCAAGAAAGCACATAGGCATGGGATTTACATGTCCTGAATCAATTTGCCTGTGCTTTCTGATCATTATAGCCTCTTCCCCAGATGATCTAGTGATATTTAAGATTGTAGGCAGTGTTAGTTACATATTAATATCAAGTGTGGCTTATTGATTGTCTAAATTTCTTCCGTTCCAAGCAATTATTGTGTGTAACAGCAGGTAGCACAGAATTAGTTGTACATATTGATAACACTTGTATGCTTTGGTCTTCAGAGGTTTAGGTAGTGGAATTCTGAGCAAGTAAAACTAAGTAGTACAGCAAAGTAATGAGTTCACGTAGAACAGAGTCTGCCTATTTGTAGAAGCAGTACAGCTCTGCTGGTCTTGATCCGAGGTGAAGTAGGAATTGAAACATTTTGAAGAACCCCAGTGTTTTTAATGTCAGCTGGTCACTACCACTCAAACAAGATACAAAGGTAAACTTGTAAGTAGGTAACAGAAAAGTTGGAGCATCTTTTGATCCGTTTAAGACTTGATCTGATTTCACTGTAATTTTTCTATTTTTTTATTTTAGTAAATCTGAAGCATTCGGTGTTCATATTGCATGCCTTTAACAGTGATGCTGAATGTCGCTATTTATATTTAAAAATATATAAAATAACTGCTTGTATTAGGTATGCATTGTGTTTTCAGTTATTTTCAAACATGTAAAGGAATAGGTTATTGCATGTTTGTCTGCATTTTACTGTGTCTCATGGTCATTAAAATTCAGAGAAAGAGCATGTTCTCAAAGTTCATACTGCATGACTTAGTTAATTTTATCAAACACTATTTGCTACTTACAGTGGATATCAGCATATTAAGGGCTTTGAGTGCACTGATGCATTAACATTTTCTTTGACTCCTGCTTTGGAGAGAAAAAGAAACTAACTGCTAACAACCTGTTTCCTCTTGAGAATTCCAGCAAATCTACCTATATGTTGAAGTGATGCTAATCTCCTTGAACCTTTGTTATTTGCATGTTGCACAAATCAAACCCTTTTCCTTATTACAGGGACTGGAAGGATGCCTCAGAAAGTGACAATTACACAACTGTGCAGCATTTATTTAAACATTCTGCTGCTTTTGTAAATTAATCAGTAAACTTTGATTTTCTGAATTGTTACACGTACACTCCTTGGTGATGTTATGTGGTTCTAAAACAAAAGCAATGTCAGTCTATAGTATACTGTATGTTACAGTAAACTAAATGAAATTTTTAACAAAAGAAGTTACATAAGACACTAGCATTCATAATACAGATCGTTAGCTTTATTAAATTAACACAGTAAATTAGTATTAGCACTATTACTTTGAAGTTACCTAAATAAGAAATGTATCTGTATAAAGCTGTTATTTTCATCTTTTAACTTTTCTGGTTCTGCAGCAGAACTTTAGTAAGAAGTAAGCCATGCTGCCACACTGTCACAGAAACAAGAGCTCTGGTTTATTTATTATTACTCTGCTGTGAGAGTCCTTGACATGTCAAAAATCTCTGCTGCTGCTAAGAAAAAGTCAAAGGGAACAGAATATGAAGAAACAAATATTTGTGACAATCATGGTCACACTAGTCTTGTGATAGTTCACTCAAAAGTATAGCTGTTAAAATGTACTGAGCTTCTTATTAGTAGGCATGTGGTACACCCATTACAGTCAAAGCAAGAGATCTTCATTGGCAGATGAATGGAGCGGAAGATGACTTTCTCACTGTGTTGCAGAAAAGGGTCACTTTATGCCTTAGGATTTTTCTTATAATTCATACTCTTATGTATTTACCAAGGATGAATTTTTCCGTGCAAAGAGTAAGGAGAGATTAACTTAACAATATGCCATCCAGTGGTCAATAGAAAATAATATCATAAGCTCTTCTGAAAACTCTTCTATTTTTGAATTACAACTTTCTATGGGAATGGCTGGCTTTCAAATAGTCTAGCTTTGGAGAATATTTAAAAATGTATGGTAGACGTGTGAAAGATCTAAATTAATGTGATTAAGTTCTGATTTTTTGGGAACACAGTTTCATCTCAAATAATTCTGCAATGAGCAGCCATAATAATATACCCGGAAATTAGAAAAAAATATTGTGATGCTCTTCCATTACTTTGTGGGGTAATTTTCCAGTCCCGAATCCCATATATTTAATTTTATCACAGACTAAATATCCTGTTTTTTTCCTGTTTTGTTGAACGGGCAAACAGGGGTAGATGGTCCCCCTCCCTAGAGAGGAGACGACCTACTAGTCCCAGGATTCATATCCAGCATGCATCTCCGGAGGATGACAGGTACTAGGCAACTCCTCCCAGCTGAAAGGTGGCTTACTGCATCTTGCACTCTTAGAGGAGTAATCTGAAATTTGAAAGTATGCATGTATGTAGAGACAGACCTTTAAACTCCAGAAGCCCAAAATAGAATAGCAGCTTTAGATATCATCTCTGCATTTTATCAAACTGTTATAAAGCACCTAGAATTAATGCCTTTACAAATTTTCTGTTTGCCCGAACAGTTCCAAGCCATTTAATCAGATGTGTAATAAAACGGAACATCATCTGTTAATGTTCTTCAGTCTGTTTTTACCTGCTTTTGTAAATGGTGGTGGTGTTTTGGCTGTGGTGCTTTATAATATGATAAATACCTATTGGAGAGCCTGTTTTTGTTTAGGTGTTTAATTTTATTGTCCCTTGTTTTTTCTTTTTCTTTTTTTTTTTTGAACAAACTGTTCCTAATTTTAACAACAACAACAACAACAACAACAACAAAACATGATATGTTGTAAATCTTGGTAACACTTGCAGATTGATGTATGTAGAAATTGGCAGTGCTCTTAAATTCTGTCCTAAGTTAGGATGTTCATCATGGAGGAGGTTTTCCTAAGAAGGTAGGTTTTGTTAAAGCCACCATTGCTTCAAATCCATTTTTTACACTGACTACCAACTATAATTGATAGAAGCACTGTTTTTTTTTCTGATCATGAACTTTCTACTCAGGTCAGTTTTGGTGTTTCATTGCTATGGCAGTAGTATTTTTTTTTAATCTTTTTTTTTAATTGATAAATCTATACTGTGTTTTAAGCAGGCATTATAATTTCTACTGACATTGAAATTCAAATTTTTTGTTATAGTAAATAACAGAATACAGATGTAAGTAATCCATACTTGCGTATGCTCTTACAAATCTGCTCTTACAGCTGTAAGACAGGTTGATGGATGAAACTTTTTCAGTTACTTTGAATGCCAGTGGTTCCTTCTATTCAAGAATACCTCCACTACTTACCTTTGTACTGTAATTTCTCTTGTTTGCTTGATACTGGGTGTATTCCATTAATACAAACTGGAAAGGGTGTGAAACCTGTAACTGTGTTTGGATAACATTTCTTTTTTTTACTAGAGTAAGACTGCATTATAAATTATAGAACTTAACTTGTGAAACGTTATTTCAAAATTGGCCATTCAGATACAGCATTTCTTGGTGTTTTACCAGCATTGACTCTGAGCCCTTTGGTGAGACAGATATTAGCCATTTGCAAATGTACTTTGTATATTTTAGACATTTTAAAAGTAATTTTTCTTCCCATTTTTTAAGCAGTGGATCAGAATTGATGATAAAATCTTCTTGTAATTGAAGTGATTAGAATTAAAGTTTATATCAATGAAAATGAGTTCTCATCTGGATGCTGGCGTTCTTAATGCAGAATTAAAGCCTTCTGATATCAGCCAAATTTTTCTGAATGTATCAGAGACTGAAATTATCTAATACCTTCTATTAAATATATTGCAAAATATAGAATCCTTAAATTAGAGAAACAGCTATCGCATGTCTTAGTGCAATCAGAGCCCACCCAGCATGTAGAATATCAGAGTAGAAAGCTTTATCTTTGTAGAAATTTTCTGTCCTTTGAATTTAGGTTCATTCTGATTATTTTCTCACCTTTATTTGTCATTGGCCAAGATCATCCGGTTCTGACAATTTTGGGTTTTAAGGTGTGTTTTTATTAAATTGACAGCTGATGCTGTGGATGTAGGATGATGAGTATCTGATGGATCAACAGGGATAACTCACAATTGCTTATCACCACTTTCAGATCACAGTTTCACAGATTAATTGACTTTGACAGATGTCATCTTACACTTCATCTGAGTACATTCCAGAATTATCTTACAAATCGCCCTGATTTGCATATAGGATACAGTTAAGATCTATTCCTGAGCATATTTCTGAAACATAGGACTTACACATGATTTCTAATTTTGATCATTCAAATTCAGTGTCTGCAGCATGATATTTATTGATAATTATTCATAATATATATTTTTAGTAAAAGTCTTGGGAAGATTATTGTTATTCTGGAAATCACTTTCCATATTGGGAAAAATGACTCCTTGATAAACCTTGAAAAGATGAAGATGGATTATACTTTATTTCAGTGTTAAGAATTAACAAGTGTTTGGTTAGTATCATGTTTTTCTTGACATTTTAAAGAATAACTTCCGGGTTGAATTTGGCACCTTTATTTCTGGGAGGTTTTTTTTTTAGTATTAGAAATTGGAATTAGTCTCTCTACAGTGAAAGACTATCTGGTAACTGGAGAACTGTGAAACTGTGAAATCATAAGTAGAACTAGAAACAAAGAGAATGGAAAGTGAGCACTTAGTGATAGGTGAGCATTTTATTTAGATTGTTCTTTTTGAGATGTCTTGGTATTAATTCAGCATGTAACCAAGACTAGATAAAATAAACCTTTTAAAAAATATTTATTGGATAATGTCAGTTCATGGTAAATTGCTTTTGCTGGTCATGCATGTGTAAAGTTCTTGTCTAATTGCCATCTTGAAGCAGCTGCTGAGCATGGTGGTGCTTCTAGTACAGCCATGAGGAGAACTATGTGTACTGTATACTGCCAATGGCAGGCTAATTTGGCTGGAATGATTCTTTCCCATCCTTTCAGCAACACTGTGCAACTTAAATCAGGGGGCCAGTTTTGAAAGACATGAACTGAAGTGCTAGGAATGAGTGAGGAGCTGCCAGGTCTTCAGAGTAGTGACTTCCCTGTTCACATAATGTGTAGATTCAGCCTTACAGAAATCTCAGGAAAAATGAGGAAGTATTGAATGTCACATTCTTGATGTCTTAAGACCCTTCTTAAAAATAGAAATGATATTTTATCACTTTAGCAATAGCAATTTTTAGTTTTGATAGTAATATTCTTGGATTTATCTCTGTAGATTTTATTATACTTAAGAGCAATAAATGTATTGAAGCACATGTGTCTTGTACATGAACTGTGAATAGCTTGTCTATACTTAAAATAATATATATTATGCTTGTCTGTATACGTAATAATGACTTCCAGATTTGGTATGAAATTTATTACATTTAGGACTTTAAGAGAAATTTTAGCATTTGCTCACTATAGTGAAAGTATGAATGCAGATTTAATATGTACTATAGATTATTAATATAATGCAAATTTTGTTGTTAACTTACTAAGATTGATATTTGAAAAAAAATCTTACATTGATACATCTTATTGAGAAAAAGAAAATAATTTGCGTGATATATTCCATTACAAGCTAACAGTAAACCAAGAAGCTAATAATATCTGTCCCAAACTGAAAGCTATGGACAAATCCTGATGTTCTTAAATTATTTCAACAGAAATGAAACTAGTATAGAAATTACATGATTTGAATTTTATTTTAAATTGCTAAGTTATTCTGCCTTTACTGTTGAACTGTTACTGTTAATTATTACTGTAGCAGAACAGTTGGCAATAAAATATTAAAATGTATGAAATTTGCTTGCATTTTCAGGAAAATTGGAAAATTTCTCAATATAATGGTAGAATATAATTTTTTCTTAAGGGAAAGATGTTGTATGTAAGATTATACATTAGTCTGATGAACCACACTGTCAGTGACAGCTGTTAAGCTACAGTGCTGCTGTCCATTGTGTAGAGCATGAAGACTTTGTTTAAAATTTATGGTGGCTTTCGTCGCTTTTGCATCTTAGTTTCTTAATATCATGTCTCAACATTTTAATATTCTTTTAAAGTGTATGGACTAAGTCAACAGAAGGGGAAGTGAGAAATAAGGCTTACACAGCAGATAGCACCTTAATGCTTCTGGTTTATATATGTGATTGCATGTCTTCACCTTCACTGCATGTGACCATCTCTCTGTTTCTGCTCATTCCGTACAAATTTACATCCATGTTTCCAAATTTTGTGAAGAACAAGGACGCTGGAGTCTTGCATTCCAAAACAGGACAGTGTAGACCACCTAAGTGCTAAACCTGGAGCAGCACAGAGGTATCCTTATTTACTCAAATCATAGTTCCAAGTAAATGAGGTATTGGTTATAGTTACACGCTATGAGTATCTTTATATGCTCTGCATAAAACTTTTAAATAGTTTTTTCTTTCTTTTTAGGTATGTGTGTATTGTTCATAGATAATATTTAATTCCCTATAAAGTACATTGAAGAGGTAAATTCCAATATAGCATAGACATCTTTTTAATCCCATGTGCACTCTGTGCATTTTCTATGGGCATGGAATTACACCTGTCTGTGTAGGACTACGAGTGCTGTAGTGTGCTGTTGAGCTGTTCAGAATGCACACAACATCATCTCAGCAAGAGCAAAGAAACAGAGAAAATTGTGATCTTAACCATATTTTTAACGCCTGCTGTTCACAGTAACAGCACAGAGAGCAGAGAAATAAGTCTGTTCAGTTCACAGACACTGTATATTACATTTTCTACACTTGGCTTTTTTGTATGACAAAGAGTAGTTTCTATGTACTCCTTTTCTCCATTGTACTTAATGCCACAGTCTCAATGAGTGACATAAAAGAGTAAGGGGAAAATAAACCCCCTAATAAACCAAACAGAGAGTAAAAAGGGTGACATCATTTAGGAGATCATGCTGCATTCTGTGGATCTAACCATAAATTCAGATACTTTGGTCACCTTAGGTTTTAATTAAAGTGTATGTGTTTCATATGTGTTTCCTTGTGTATCTACCTTGTGTTTGCCCTGATAAAAGCATAAATAATTAAGGGAAATATATTCCAGAAATTAAATCTGGAGATATCAGTTTATGGATAAAGGAGATCTAAATTTTTATTCCAAGAGATTATTTTTCGTAAGAAACATTATTTTGAAAACTGGAAGGCATCAGATATTCATACATACCTCTGCTCATTAAAAAAAATCACAAATGTGTAAGAATAAAACATGCACTGTATATATTTCTGCATTTTCTCCTTTTTTGTGACTCATACTGTGTCACAATTTAATCCTGATCAAATATTGCAGTGAAAATACACTGTGATTATATTATTTGAATATAAGTAGATGCTAGAACTGTTGGGGAATCTTCCAGTTCAGTCACTGGATTACTCTTTGTGTAACCACTGAGGTTTAAGACAAAATCTTTATTCATTACTATTATTTTTATCTATTTTTTTTTTACCCATAGTAATTCTTTTATACCTTAGTATAGAAGTAGATTATATCACTGGAAGTTTCTTACATATTTCTTCATCATCTTTCCTGTGTGATGTGCAAATAAGGTTTGGTACTTTACATTATCTAACAATGAATAATCATCACTCCCATTCTTTGTCCACTTCTGAAATATCATATGCACTTTTTCTACCTAAAAACCAAGTGTTGATGATTATGAGAGGTTTAAAATTATAAATCCTACTTTTAAGTGTTCTCATTATTCTGGGTAATAATAGAAATTTTGTAACATGAGACTTGCTGAGATTTTCTTCATCTAAATAAGGGAATGAAATAAACTTCTAATTTATTTCCATTGATTAGAAAAAGAATAGAATTGTTTTAAACTGTTTCTCAAAATCTATCAACAATTTTTAATAGAATGAAATCTTTGAAAAGCCAAGTTTTTATCAATACAGTAACAGCGTTATTTGAATCTGATATGATGCAGTATTTGTTTTGGTTTTGAAATACAGATTTAAAAGCAATTTTTTAAGTTTCCATCTGAATATTATTGGTCCTTTCTGCAACGTTTTTTCTTCCTACTGTCTGCTCTGCTTTTGTTACAGTGCTATCAGGAGAGCACTAAAAGACCTAGGAGAAGCATTGTATCTAATCAGACATGGGCTGTGAAATGGGAGGTAGTGGCCTGTGCAGGCAGGATTAATGTCTTCTTCCTGTTTTGGTACCTGTTAACCCTCACACCATCAGCCTCAGTCAAAGCTAATCAGGGCCATGTGTTTTGAACCCCAAGTTCACCAACCTGTTCATGAAGATAGCTGTCACTTTTCCATCTGTCAACCATTCCTGTTATTACCTTTACAATACATTAACTAATACATGATCTTCACAGTTTACTATTCTTCTGTGTTTATTTCTTTTCTGACATGTCATTCCACAGGCAGTCCAGAAAAGTGGAAAGATATAGCAGCCAGAAACAAACTAGGAAAGGCTCTGCAACTGAAACAGAAAGGTAGGATTGATGAGTAAACATCTCTTATGATCAAGCTGATTCCAGCGTTCATAATATACATCTAATACTACTTTTGAAGCAGAAAACGCATAACAATCCCATAAGCTATGTTGCCATTATTTATAGCATCCATATTATTGTAACTGCTTGTTGTGTTGCCAATACAATGAAATTTTTCTGGCAGAATGCATCATTGCAGTTTAACTGGGAGGTAAAGACTAGCAGTTGTATATTTAGTAAGCCAAAGTATGAGACCTGTTGCTGCTGTCTTGATCTCTGTAAGACAAAATTTGGAAATGCACAGCATTAGTATGGCATTAACCCTTTTTGATGTTTTACCAGAAATATTTTTCAAAATCTTGTCTATTTTAAAATAACTTTAATGATGATAAAAATACACGAGGAGACTAATAATTCAAGAGCTATCCGATCAAATGACGAAGAAAGAGCTACACTGAAATCACACACTTATATTCCAAGCTAGCAATTTCATGTTTTAATATAAAAATATTAAATTCTATATATAAATGTGTTGAAAAATTTGGCAAGCTGTCATTTATACATAAGTTAATATGAACACTGATACTTTACCTTCTGCTTCCATTGAATGTTCTTGTGCATGCATTATTATTTTAACTTTTAGCTTCTACATTATAGTAGCAAATGCTTATGTACTCAAATCTTAAGAAAAAGGGGAAGAAATAAGGGTAAATGTTTAGTCATTAGTATATCTGGTTAAGCCTTGGCTGAACTAAGAGCAGTGAGGAGGACTGAGATCCTGCGTTTTCCAGAAGATTTGTGTTATCTTGATGAGGAGAAGAGCTCATCTGTTTACATTGTGAGGATTAAAAAACTTCCATGAATAACACAGACACATTTTATTTTCAAAGAAAATATACATTATCTTGAAAAAAGTTCAGAGCTTTTATTTTATTTTACTGCTTCAAGGACTAGATTATTATTGTTTTGGTTTTGAGGGATTCTGCTGTCCCAGCAGCAGTTTATTTCAGTTGAGACCAGGCACATCACCAGAGTTACAGCTGATGTCCTTGCTGTCTTTTAAAACAGTGGCAGTTTTGCCTTTCAGATCATTACATCCATATTTTTCCGTTTTTTTTTTTTTTTTTTAACTTCTGAAAAATAAGGGGAGCTCCTGGGACCTGTGGTGGTCTCAGTTGCTGATAATCATGCAGACTGAATGGTTAAGGACCTTGGCAAGAGGCTGAGAAGGAAGAACAGATGGGAGAGGGATATGAAGTGAATGGGGTGGAAAATACAGAAATGTAAGCATTAAATAGAACACGGGAACATAAAGGATAGGGAAGGAAAATGAAATGTAAGGACAGTGTAAAGAGAGTGAGAGATAATGGCAGACAATAATAGGAAATCCCACAACATATGAGGTTGGAGGAATCAATGTATCTATCTGTATGTACATTTACATTTCAAACATGATATTTCAGCACGTGAGCTAAGTGCATCTTCCCTTTATAGATATCAAGATCACAAAACATATTCTTCACTAAATCCCATGGATTTTTTTTTTACTAATCTCATTGTATGACTGGTGTGAATTATAATCTTGAAACCGAATTTCAAATATTTCTGATGATAGGAACTCATTTGCAGGAACTGTTCTTAAGAGGTATTATGCTGAATACATTAACAGCGCATGACTCTACCTCTAAGTGTGTAGTTACATTTATGAAAATTGCTTTTTTGAGGCTTGAGCAGTGTGTTTTTCTGATTTAAATGACCACCCTAGGTCTGAAATTTTGAGGGTTTTTTTTTTTTTCCTGGATATTTCAAAGCTTCTTATAATTTTTATGCAAGATATAACATACATTTGAGGATATATTCAGGTATGTGGGAAAGAGCAAGCCTGGAGGCAATGGTGAAATGTGGCTACAATGTCTATATATACAGAATTTATATGGAATTTAATGAATTCATACTTCAGTCATTGCTGTGCTGAGATAAATTATTTTCCCATTTTGCATCGATTGTTTACAAGGTAATGAGTAACTTAGTGTAGTCATTACCAATGGATAAGTGGTGTTTGGTTTTTTTTGGTTTTGTTTTTAAAACAACCTGAAATAATTCTTCACAGGTGAATAGGAAAACTAAGAAAAAAAAAAACTGTTCTTTTTTTTCCTTAAGTGAAGCAAGTTTCCAAAAGTGCCGGTCACCATAGCTCCTTTTTTATTTTCCACTATAGAAAAGTAAGCTCTAGCAATCGTAGGAACAGTGAACACAGTGCAACACAGGAGTGTAGGGAAATGTGATTTATACTTCTTCCTTTTAATCCTTCACAGCGCATGGTGTAGATTTCTGTTTTCCATACAATGATTCATTATTATTAGATGTCAGATGCAAAGTTCTAAACAAATCTGAGTGCTATGGTTTAACATTACATCATATTGTTAATGCTGCACCAGTGTCAGAAGATTTTGATAATAACACAGGCAAGTAATTTTCTTGTCAAATGGCAAATATAACTCCATAGTAATTCCTCTACTATCCATTTCTATCTTGATCTAGCCTTTATTTTTCAATTTGCTGACCTTATCTACTAGTAGCTGAGGTGCTCACAGAGAATAAGATATCAACATGCTATCAACTTCCCTCTAAAACCCCTCAACATGCTCTGTAAGATTACATTCTTAAATACTGTGATATTTTAGGAAATCAGCATAAGAGGGGAAAAAAAATAAACCCTTTCCCCAACATTTACAGATGTTTTAACAGTCCCTTAATGATTCAGTGAGACAAGCCTGAAGATGGGACTCAGTAAACTTTTCTGAAGCAGCAAAACTCATTATCTGAAAATCGAAGATAATTTTATGCTTGTATGAATGGGACTACAGAAAAGTGGGTGAAAACAATTCATCACAGTTCTGAAGTGTATTCTTTCACCCCTAATTTCTTACTCCCCAAATACTAAATTTAAGGCTGCATATACATGATGATACAGTTGTTAACTGTACTTGCTATGAATTATGTAGGACCCTGTACCAAAGATGTGATGGATTGGTAGTGCACTCTTAGTTTTAGTTCTTCATATTTCCATGTGTTGCAACATGTGGTTTTGCAGTGATTTATTTATCTATTTATTTATATTATGTCACTGAAATATGAGTCTGAAGAGGAGAAAGCTTGATTTTTCCTTGTGGGAAGGCAGATGTGGAACCTGTAGAACGCCCCTGTGGTTCATGGCCAATTGAGTTATAGGCTTGCTATTTGTCATGTTACCTTCCTCTGGGAGAAGCAGTGGTAACAAGCAACAAGATACAGACATACATGTTTGCTGCAATGTCATTTATCATAAAGTGTCATTTCTCTCTCAAATTTCCCCTCCTTAATTCCTGTCCTCTCTGTACTTCTTAACTTCTCTCTCATTTTCTCAGTCACACACCAGCTTTTGTCTCCCATACTTGTTCTTCTTTGTCTCATTCTCGTAATTAGATATTGTAGACTTCTTCATTTCTGCGACTGATATTTCTTCTAGACCAACATGGATTACATTTACATTTGAGACTAATCAGACATTTTCAGAACTCAGCTCATCACCATCATCTTGAGCATCTTGTAGAATCAGGGAGTCGGTCCCTGTAAGAACATTACTGTTACTGCCAGAACAAATCAGGAGTTAAGAAAGTGCCAAGGTTTAAGTGAAAGATTTAGCAAAGGGAACAGAATCCTATTTTTGTAGCACTGTGGCAGGACTTCCATATAAACTGTCACTGATTGGTCCTGAAACCACGCCTTTATTCTTGGTAGGCATCTGCATAAATGTTATTTCAAATGCACTCTTTTTTTTTTTTTTTAGGCTAATTTGTAAGCATATGATAGCTTTACAAACTAGGCAGTCCCTTGGTTATTTTGATTGTAACTTCTGGGAAGGATGTGCTGTGTGTGTGTAGGGACAGTTCATAAATCTGGAGAAATTAGGAAATGAGAACCCACAAAGAAGAGATATCATGAGGTGGCTTTATGGAGATTTCTGAAATAACGGATACAATATTATCATTTACAAAAAGCTGCATTGCTGGAAAACACAGAACTAGTAAAAAGACGCAGTTAGAAATTTACCTTGTCACTCTCCAAACCTGAGATGTTTTAGGTTATCTAATATTTGCAAAGGACGTAATTATTAAATTACTAATAATGATGCTGCTAATTATGCTAACACAATTAATCATTTTTCTGCATATTTTAATAATGTTTTCATCAGAGTTCCTTCAGAACTGTATATTTGTGTTGGTTTCTGCTGCAGAAAGTTACTTAAAATAGATTCCTTGCTTCAGACTCCTAAGGGAATTATGTATTTGCGCAATTACCTATTGTCCTTCTTTAGGACACTAATTGGAATCCAGTTAATATTTTTGATAAAGACAGAAGGTATTCTTTGAAAACAGAAATGCATTATGTTAGAACTAGGTATTCATAGCCTGCTCTGTGCTAGTACTTTATCTCATACATGTTATTAGCTTGCATTTGCTGTTTGAGACGCAGCTAGGGTTTCAGCCAACGATCTACTGTATTCAGTGCTCAGCAATTCCACAAGTAGGGCGATATGTATCTGCAGCGGTGAGTGTTCCATAGTTTATTCTTTTGGAAATTGAATTATAATCTGAATTAATAACTTGGGTCTGAAAGGGCCATCCTGGCCCTGCAGCCAGGGTTTGTAATATTCTTTGGTGGAGGGGGGCATGGGAAGGTGTGGCTGGAGCTAACAACTGAACAGTTTCTTTTTGGCCCTGATGTTTTAGGGGTCTGCTACCATGTCTTTCTAGAAGGGGACTTCCAGCCCCACGAACGACTGAACAGCCAGTCATTAGGGGAAAGCATCACGCTCGCTCCAGGTCGAGTGAGCACTCTAGTGTCAGACCCTTATGCTCTGTACATCACCTTGCGCCCGGAGGCTCGGCGCCACCTTCTCCACTTCTGACAAGGTTGCTACTACATGTCCAGTACAGCTTTCGTGTTCTGCCTCCCAGGTGTCAGTGTGGTATTGTACTTTCCTGAGCATACATGGCGCGTTCACTCATCCTGGCACTGTAGATTATATCCTCTCTTCATGGTATTTACACTTCTCCCATATCCTTTATGCTGCCTCTCTTCACCATCTAGATGGTACTTCTTCCTGTTGATCTTGAATAGTTACGCAATGTACAAGTAAAAAATTGGCTGTGTTTTGTCCTTCCATTGTTGTGTTTTGTTCTGTGTCCATCTGGAAATTATTGAAGTACTTTGCTTGAACACTGTGCAGAAAATCACATCCTCTTCTCACTGCTCAATCTCACAGGCTTAAAAAAAGTCAGTTGATCTATGTAGTATGAAAGGTAAAAGTATTTTGAACTTGTACAAGTGTGTTACTTAAAACTGCATGTTATCTACTTGCACCCTTAGCACAGTAGATAAACAGTGCTTATCCTCAGTAGTTAGTGTGATATTACTGTAGTTGGCAAGGACACTTAATTAACAAACTGTCCCTCTCAGCAATCTCCTTCTTCTCATCTTTGCTTTACTTCCTTAAGCTTTTTCTCTAGTTATTACCAGTGGCCTTGCCTATTACTAATGTAAACTTACCAGCATTCCAAAAGCACCCACTATGTTAAAGGTGCTATATGTGTGTATAAGAAGTTGAGTAGCCAAAGTGCTCTGAAATAGTGGTAGCTAGAATTCAGCCGAAGTCAAGAGGATTCAAATATTTGCTTAGGTAAGAATACTGAAATTCCTATGCATTGTTCTGTTCACTTTCCAGTTTGTACTGTGAGGATGTGCACACACGCACACACCCAAGTTTAAAGGTATTTTTCCTTGTTTAAGTTGAGGGAAAAATAATCCATTATGCCATGACATTAGATGCTTGCTGTCTAGTTCTGTGGCCTTGTGCAATAGTGCATCAGCGCAAAGGGAACACAAAAGTCAATGAAATATAAAGGTGACATATTGTGCTGTCTTTGTACCAGTACAGGAGAACAATAATCATAAATGATTTTTAGAAAACTGCTTTTAGTTCAGTGTTTTTTTGACTAGTACTTTCTCAAAATGCCATAAACCAACAAGATAGAAAATTTTTCTCCTTAGTTGAAGGCAGTTAGAGAAGTTAAAGGTGAAGCCATAGGTTACTAGTTGTCCCATCCTGAGTACATGCATATGGCATACATCAAATACAAATTTTTTCAAACTCATCTTCTCTATTTGCAATTTAATTTGTGTTTAAAATTAAGAATATATAAATTCTCTTCCTTTGGGTTATTTTATTTTGTCTTCATTTCATCTGCAGAATACATCAACAAGGAAGTCCCACCCAGTCTCCTCCTGCAGACACATCCTTCAGCAGTCGCAGGGGAAGGCAGCTACCGCAAGTTCCAGTAAGAAGTGGCAGTATAGAGCAAGGTATCAAATAATGAGCTTATGATAGCTCTGACTCTTTGACTTCTTACTTTTCTTCACTTTACTTAAATTCTGCTTTCACAGCTACGTGTTAAAAGCTATAATTCTGCCAAATAGAAGAGAATGAAAGCATATTCGTAGTCTGGAAAGTCTAGCAGATTTTGAGTGGTGAATTATTACACATGTTAATTGCCTTGATTTTATAGTAGCCTTTTATATTTGTCTACTTTAAAATTTCTGTTAGAGTCATGGTAGTTTCCATAGACACATCTAGTTTGTATTCAGCCAAAGAAATCAGAAGCAAATATTGTGACATTTTGACAGCGCTATTCATTACTTATTTTGTGGTTTATATTAATTGTTGTGTATTTTTTTACATAGACTAATCATAAACAAAAATCACAATATGACAAATACCTTCTGGAGTGGGACAGGTTTAGTGATTAAAGAATTAAAACAATCAGTGCAAGAAATATGAAGGCACAGTTAATCAATTCTTACATTATTAAGAATAAATTGATCAGACAAAGAGTGTTGCATTTTTTTTTGAAAATGACAATGAGGACTTAGTGGCTGTAGAAGATGGTTTTTACAAATTAACATTAAATAGGTGTATATATTGCTGCTACCTTTTTTAGCAACATGTTACACACACAGCTTGAACTATTACAGTAAAATCAAATAGCCATAAAATTAGTTATAATTTCACAGTGGGTAATATGTATGCGTTCAGGTTTTCTTCTGAGTTTAAAAACCCGTTTTTCTCATTAACAACAAGCAACATCTCAAGGTTTTCTCCTGTGTGAAAATGAATGAAATGCTTCTGACGATTATGTGTTGTGCTTTAGTGAACCTTATTGTGCCTTACTGAAGATGGCAGATCTTTTTCTTAAATAGGTAACAGTGCTGACTGTGACCTTTTTCTGATGTTAGATTACTGTATTTTTTTGGTATGATGTACAGTAACTCACATTAACATACAAAATCAGCTTGCATTAATTTTATTAGTCTGAACTGTGATGACATAGTACGCCTTGAATTAACATAAATTAAAATGTATTCTTGTTTTATACATGTGTTTATTCTGAATGATTAGAATACTAATACAAATAGGATTTTTCATTTAGAAGTTTACATTTGAGACTTCTCATGGTGTTTCATAGTGATCTAAGGACTGTCTTGATTATGAACTAGTTTCAATCTACATTTACAATTTCTATTTCTACATATTAGTAAGTGAGAGCTTTTTAGGGAAATGTAATGAGAGATGCATTTCAAATTTCTTTTTTTCTCTCTTCTTCATCTGTAATTTTAGAACTCGGTACAATATATAATGACAATTCAGCTTTTAATTTATATTTGTTTTCCTGTGGATATTCATCTGTTATCTTTCAGCTGTTCTTGGTAACTAGTGTGTTGAGAATAAAATGCTGGTTAATGTTTTGTTAAAAATTTTGGAAATGAATGTGGAACATGTTGTGAAAATAAGTAGAGATGGGTTGTATGGGGTTATATGCAGAAGAGCAAAGAGTGAAGAGAAGGCAAAAGCTGCTGTTGGTTTTGAAAGCTGTCAATGCCATGAATATCTGTAACACAGTGCTGTTTCACTGAACTCCTGTTTATACTTGTGGTTTGTAAGCTTGCGTCATATGTAGAAAATAAACATATAGGTTATTTACTTTGTTGTTATATATCATACTGCCTATGTCAATATGACTGTATTGCTGCATGGAATTGAAGGCTGAAGAGATTTACTTCTTTACGTAGTATTTTGATTTTGTCTGATTAGCTTGTCCATTTGAAAGGAAGATTTTCTGATATTACCCATGTTTAACACATTGTTCAGACTGAGAATGTATTTACAGGGAAGTACTAGATTTACTATATTTTATAAAATATTTTTAAATGTTCTTGTCAGTATCATCTGAAATAAGTATATTAGTATGTATAAACTTTAACCTTCTCTAGGAAAGTAACTTCAGTGAGGCTATAAAAACTTAATATTTGCTATCATTTTCAGTATCAAATTTTGTTATCAGTTTCACCTCTTTAATTCCTGCCGCATGAGTATCAAAGTTTAATGGAGTGACTAGAAGTGATTTGACTCTAATTACAATTGAATCTAAATATATTTGTCCATGAAGGATTTTCATTAACTACCCTTAGAACTGAAATATGGCTTACTGATTTAAATTCATAGTCACCATGGGTACAGAAAATGTCATAATCCAGTGCAATCCATAAATGTTTTAAGAAATAATGTTTCAAAGTTCTTTGCATTTTATTTATTTAAAAAGAAAGCTACTTATTGGTGGTCAATGCTGATACCCTGCATATCAAGGAAATACAATATGATGTACTGTAAAGTATCATTTTTGTAGTAAAGCACTTTCTTATACTCTATACAAATTTTGTTATGTCAAAAGGGTTGAATATAGATCTTATCAATCTATGTCTGTTTTGCAAATCATAATAATTGTTATAGAAAGATTGAATTACTTTATATCAAGACTTTTTTTTTTTTGTATTGGCTGTTTACATATTCAGGAGGTATAGAGGAATCCAGTAGAGTGATTTTATTACTCTTTGAAACTCTCATTATGAAAAATATGAGAGTTAATGAGGAAGCAAGAGTAGCTGTGGTTTTCTTCTCAAGAAAATGTGATATTTTATCTCACAGTCTTCTGTCATAGATGATAATGTGCATGCTAGTAAGGCTTCTCCTAGGACTAACAGTGAATCTTAGACATTCCATTTTTTCATTATCAATTATTTATATAAATTATATATAAATAAATATAAATTTATCA
The DNA here is from genome assembly GCF_002078875.1 of Numida meleagris. Classification (NCBI taxonomy): domain Eukaryota; kingdom Metazoa; phylum Chordata; class Aves; order Galliformes; family Numididae; genus Numida; species Numida meleagris. The sequence continues at coordinate 82,192,399 of NC_034411.1, read as the reverse complement.
ATTTTAGAGCTAAAAAATAATGGCTATTTCTTTGTTTCTATCAAACGATGTTGTCTTAGTTACTGTTGTGGTTTGAGAATTATAAATGGCCAGCTTGTGACTTACTTCAGTAGGTTCCTGCCGGTAGATTTACTTCAAGAGATCTCCTAGAAGAAGGTCTTATAGGAAGACCAAAGTCATGTTCCCCATTCTGTTAAAGAAACAGTATACATACTACCAATCAGGAACAGGGAGAAAAAGTAGAAGAAAAAGTTCAGTCTAAGGATAATCTAATAACCTCAAAATAGCATAATTGCACACACAAAACCAAACCAGAACAACAATAAAAACCAAGCTCTTTGGTGATTGTTCTACAGGAGATAGCTACTTTGCCTAGATTGGATTAAACTAGAAAACACACTAGGTATTTTCACTTGGAAGAGTTCTACCTTAAATTTTTAGCCATGCCAGTACATACAGATGTTTTAAAGCAGTTACAGTTAAGACTGTAGGCTCCTGTGTTTGTTAGGCAACATGATTTTTATTTTAATCACTGTGATACTCAAGGAGGGCATGGCGATGTGTGTTTCTTTGCAACCCCATCAGCACTAATTCCCACACTGGGTTGTTGATGCAACTAAAGGTCTTGAGATACTTGCATACGAAAGTTAGTCTGGTTTAGGTATGTCTATTTGTGTTTTCTGAAAGTCACAATTTACTAGTCTTTACCTTAACTTGTGCTGCAAGTGAAGCATCATTCATTCTTTGCTTTAACTGACAATTTTATATAATGATCTAATAATACAAAGATACTTTGACTCAGTGACTAAAGCAATAAAATTCAAAGCTGTGATATAGACAATTCTGTGCTCTCCATATATTATCTTTTGCCAAGCTGCAAGAGGTTTGCATCGGTGTTTAGCAGCATCGTTTTTGAGTAGACCTGTGCAAATCACTTATGAAAGTTAAGAGGGGTGGGAATTCTGCATTGATGTTTTTGGCTGTTTGTACAACAAATTTGTTGTGTAGTTGCATGGCTTTTAAATGTTTCTTCTGTATAAAGTATATTTCTGTGATCTTTACTCAGTGCGTTTTATCACACAGCAGTTATCAAACCTCATAGTGATTTTCACTTGAATTGGGTGGGTTTCTATACTTTTGCGTAACGGTTAATCACTGACAAAGCCTGAAGCTCTCTGTGACTTTTCTGCACTCCTTTTTAGCAACGGTAGATAATACTAGGAAATCTAACAAGTGAAGAAGAAAAAACATGTACTATTGGTATCTATGAGTGTGATGATGGTTTGTAGTACAAAAATGAGCTAATTCGAGGAAAGCAGGTTGTTCTCCATTCTTCTGCTTCTATTTCACTCTTCACAGCCTGGTTTCGTTTTCCTTGCTTCAGCAGTGTGGTTTCATGTTTCAAAAGTCATGTGAAGGGAATAAGGATTGCAATAATCAGCAGCCTATTTACACATAAAGAGTACCTATAAACATAACTGAACTAGATTGTATTTATGTTTCCAATGGCACATATTTACAGCAGTAAGCCTTATGCAGTGATCATTAGAAAAATGAAACTGTGACCAGTATTAGGTTTTGCTGTATCTTGGTTCATGTCAGAAAAAGCTGCATAACCCTTGTATATGCAGGTTGAAGTGCATGTGTGCGTGTGTGCAGCTGTTTCATGAAGGAAAGTCACACTGAAATCTCTGTTGGTATTGAATGGGAATTGCTTTTATGAAGTTCATGTCTATAATTTATATGTAAATATATGTACAAATCGTCAGTGGTAGTCACAACATCCGGGAATGAAATGATTCAATGTCCAACATTCCTTTTAGCAAACAGGAATCATAATTTCATATGGCAAATTAGCATGTTGAGAAATAATGAATTAGAAGTATTTTTTATATTTAAGATCCTAAAAAAATATCTGGAGAAAACAGTTTCACGTGTATGTATTTGGTCAATGAAATGTCATTGCACTGAGAGTCTGGCTTGAGTGATGGTAAAAGATCAAATGCTTGCAGTTAAGACCCTGTCTTAGATCCATCAATGACTGGAAGAAGAAGTAATTTCAATTTTAGATTTTAGTCTTCTAGCATTGTCTGTTTTGTCTTCGTATTTCTGGTTTTATTTTGAAATTCTTAGGTGGCACTGCATATTCTGAGGCAGCTTGTGGAATCTTTACTCACATGGGAGAGTATTTTCTCTCAGCATTGCTAACTTTTGCAAATTAATTCAAGCCTCATAATCTTCAATGTTTTCCTTAAAGACCAATTTTCCATAGTCCAATGGTTATTGAGTATTACAGATTTCAGTTAACAGAAAATAAATTTGTAACAGTATTTCAGAAAAGGCATCAGAAACTAAAACAGGGCTATGTTGTTCATATGTCATAATGAAACTTAAAGCAAGTTCAGGATTTTATGTTGTTCATCAGTTTGGATATGAGAATACTGCTTTAGTGGAATATTTAAAGAGTCCACAATCTGAATCTCAGTAACTTCATTGTTCCTGTTAATTTTGAAGAAAATGTCACAGGCTTTATTATTTGTCATGGTTTATCATTTTAATTTTCTGCATTACTTCTGCATATGCCAGAGTACTGCCTACTGTACATGCCATTGTCACATGTAACACATTTCTTTATCTAACCTTAAATTTGCTGATTTCTTTTTCTGTTTCCATCATTCCGTGCATTTAATTCATTGAAGAACAAGAGAATTATTACTCTTCCACAAAAGGTAAATATGTATTTTTTTTTTACAAATGTTTGGCAACCGTTAATACTGGCTTTTCTGTTAATATATTCCATGTCAGTGTACAGTGTTTTCTTAATAGCATTTAACAGGTGAAAAGGATGTTTCTCAAATGTCTGTGTGCTATCTTTTATCCCTCTTTAGAATCTGAAAGTGGTTTATTTTGTGATTTCTAGTTTTCCAACAAAAATAATAGACTTACCAGGAGTAATAATGGTATTTTAAATGGCAAAATACCTGCTTGATTGATTTAAAGTTCATCCATAGATTTTTATCTGTCTGTTTTAGCTAATAACTTCCTGAGCTCTGCACAACTGCTGGTTCCATGATCGTAACAATGCAGCCACAGCTCTTGGCATCTATGAAGGATGTTTCCTACATCTGGGCTTAGGAACAGTTGAAGGTGCTAATAGTCAGAAACTATCCTTTGTATGCAGAGAGATTTTGAAGACAAGTTAGTTCAACCTGAGCTGTGTTTTATTTGCATGGCAAGCCCCTGACACTCAGAAGGCTGGGTGTGTTGTAGGGCAGGTTTCTGCAGGCAGGCAGACAATCCTCACAGGTGTGAGGATTTTCACCTCCTGTGAATTCCCCCTGGCATGTGCTGATATCAGTGAATTGGTGAGCAGAAGTAAAAGGTCTTCAAGGCTTTGCCATGAATTAACAAGTGCAGCCTATCACACCCCTGCCAAGATGTGTTGCTCAGAAATCCTATTTGTTACTGAAAGTGGGAGTTACCTCAAAGTCAGAATGAATCTTGGGGAGAAAAAAGAACAATTTAATCTCTTCAGTGTTAATAACAAAATGCTATGCTACATAAACATCAATACAACAATTTAACTTTTTCTGAATTTGAGTACTTCAGATATTGGGCAATTCTGGTTTAAGTACAGGTTTTGGTGGATTGTATCTACTACAATTTCTTTACTTTGTGAAAGGCTGGATCCCCCTGATGCGTTCATACTTGCTTAAGTAAAATACAGCAGCTACTCCACTAGCTACATGCTCCAACACCTGTGTCAATACCAGAGAGTATGTTTTTACAATAATATAAATAAAAAACAGCAACTAAACAAAGTGAAAAGAAATACTGTTTAAGTTAGGTATTAGCAACTGGAGATGATTTTGCAGTGTTAAATATGTACTGTGAAATGTCTTAAAGTACTAAAAATGGTTGATGTCATAAATTATATCTGTCACTTTTACTTTCTTCACTATTTATATTTCTCTCAAGCAGAACAATACAATTAATTGTGACAATTTGTTGTTTGTGACTCTTCAAGTTCACAAGCCTTGCTCTGTGATTTCGACTGCAATGGATGTTTTGTTGTTTGAAACAACTGGCTTTATGCAGAGAAACTAGAACATGCCTTAACAGGTTTGTGAAAGAATCTTATCCACAAGATTTGGATAGATTTGGCCCAAGTTTTGGGAATGTGTAGAAGGTGGTGGGGTACCTTAGCCACAGCGGTTCCTATGGCTCATGGAAGCTGAATGCAAATCAGAAAATTTAGCTGGGCAAAAGAGGTGCTGGGGAAGAGGAGTGGCAGCAGTTCTGGGGACTGTGCATAACCTGATGTTCAGCTGATTTACTTTAGTAGCCAACTATCACCTCTGACTTTCCCCAGTGCATTATAAGACATAAAAGTAAAGGAGAATAGATGGATGTAAGATGTGAATCGAGAGTTACAGGATGTTATATAGCAAGAGGCACAGCCATGAACAAAATAGTGTACTACACACATAAGTCCTTGCACACAACTTGAGAAAGCCATAGCACCTTCTAGTCAGGTAGAGGGACAAAAGCTGCTCCCTTGCTGTCTCTACACATAGCTCATATATACTTCTAAAAATCACTTATGGACAGAATAATGATAATTTCTGTATTCTGTATATCATTATTCTGATGAATAATGATAAGTTCTGTATCTTAACAAAAGATACAAAATTGAGTTTTCAGTGTTACAAACCTTATATTTCAAAACGCTCATCTGCTCATGATTTTAAAACTCACTGTTTTTTAAGTTTCCCAATTTAGCTTTCTGTGGATTTTTTAAGTCTTGAAATTCTTCTTAACACACATATTGCAAAATTCAGCCTGAAGTTTGAGAAAAAATTACTTAGAGAATCTGTATTATTTTTGAAATGTTTCATCCTCGTCCACTGCTGGTGTCAGCTCTCTGCTCTGAGCTGCCCAGCCAGCTGTTCTGTGAGTGCTCCCTTCCTTTCTCACTTCCCTTACCTGCTGCACTTGGGAATTCTCCCTTCCAAATCTCGCTGCTTTATTCCCCTGACTTTATTCTGGATATTGCTTCTACATAGTTTCATCTCCAGCTTCCATCTTTCACTTTCTCAAAAGAGATACTGTTTTGTCTTGTGGTTTTTTTTTTTCCCAGGTTCCCATCCACAGAGCATCTAAGCAGCATAGAGAGATGAAATTCCTGGCTTTTCAGTGTAGATTGGCATGTATGCCTCTTTATGAGGACTGACAGTGAGGAATAGGTTGATCTGTGTTGGCTTCTGCAGTAAGTGCAGTTCCCTATTCCCCTGCCAGTACATGCTGTTTCCTTGACTGGGCACAAATGGGGAGAAAGCTGTATGAGAGCAGAGCAGTGATTTCTGTTGCTAATTGGCAGATCTGTACACTAGCAATTCTGACAATAGATTCCTCTGGCTGCTGTCAGCAATCCAGTATTTGTTATGGTGCCTGTAGATGCCCTGACCCTTGGTTTCTTGATAGAACAAATTAAATCAATTTTATTTTTAATGCATAGGCATTTAGGGGCATGATGGGAGTTAACAGAGCTCATAGAAAGCTACTTCAAGATCATTTTATTAGATAAATTTTCATTTCAACTTGCTTTTTAGTAGCTTCCTTTCTATAAGCAAATCTGTCAATTTAGACTTCTAGATTTTTTCACTTGAAGTTTGCATCGTGAAGAAAACATGATATCTGCTGGCACAGGTTACAGCCGTCTTAACTCCTGCTGCTGATTTGCTCTTATTATTTACCTTACTCCGTCAATTAATAGTGCAAGTAAGACTTGGAGGTTGTACTGTATACCTACATCTTCTTTGTGTCTTCACCATCTTCAGCAGGGATATGTGTAGTGCCTCAAGTAAATTCTGTGTTTGTTGAGTATGTCATTATCTGAAATGGTATAACCAGTGCATAAACATCCATAGGTTTTCTATAGCCTTGAAGAGACCAATATGATTGATTATCAGCTTTAATCACAGACATGGTAATTTCACTCGTCGTTCTGGCATTAGTGTTCTGGCCTATATTTTAATTTGAGCAGGAATGCCTTTTTAGGAAGGAATTTTCGCTTAATCACCACAAGTATTGTAAATTTGTTCTTGTGCTTAACCACCTGGTTCTTTTAAACATACGTTGTATTACTTACCTGGCCTTACCTATTCTATCTTAGCTACTGGATTTTATCGAACCTGTATTCACTCAGTTGAAGGGCCTTCTACTCTTAAAAATCTTCTCCCGTGTAAATAATTACAGACCACAGTCAAATAACAAATCTACTTTCTTTTTAGTCATTTCTTAAATCTGTTTCTGCAAAATTGTGTCATGGATTTCGTGGCTTCTCCCTGAATCTTTTCCAAGAAGAGTACGCTTGGAATGGCAGTGTTCTGGAATGACTGTTTTCCTAAAATATCGGAATCCACTGACATTAAATTGAGTAGCTTCCAGTTTCCATTCTATTTTTATGTCCTAAAGCCCCTTATCACATCATGGCATTTAAGAATTTCTTGTTCTCATATGCTTATCTTCATATACATAGCCAGTGTTTCCCTTCTCTTTTGCTTTATTACTTGCTAGATAACAGCAAGTTTCCACTTCCAAGATAGTGACATTTTGCTGGAGCTGCATGTGTAACGTGGGCAGCAGTTTGATGTTGGGTAGAAAATGATTTTCCTAGGAATTTGATGATGATCAAGAATCCAAGGCAGGCACATTGCAGTACAAGAGGTAGTTTCAGTGCTAAAATAATTGTAATCCCTTTTCTCAAATGTATGAGTGGTTTCTTTATCAATTGTCAAACTTCAAAGCTTTCCAAAGTCTGCTGAATTGAGGCTGTCTCTGGTATTTTTTTGTAATGTGAAAGAGATGGATATGTAAATGTAGAAGCTCACTGGTTAAAGACTAGAGCTATTAAAGACTAGATCCACGCTAGTTCAGTATTGCTCCTGTGATACAGTCCTTACTTAAATGAGCCCACATTTCATATATTAAGCTATCAGCTTAGTAGATAGCTGCCGTTTAAGAAATCATGCAAATGATATCTACTTTGGTACTTCTTTCAGACCTTAAAAAGGGGACTTACAAACTCAAAATTACTCCAGTTTCTTTTGCACTTTTCACTACTATTTAGTGCAGCTTTCATAGCGCTCACTTTCATAAGACTGGAATGTTTTAGATACCAATGCAGGTTGAATTTATTTTAAAGTCAGATTTTATGCATTGTTAGAGTCACATGCTTTAGATTGCAGAAGTATGCCATATGCAGCACTATCTACAAATAACGTTGTGAAGTATTTCTAAAAAAAATACAAAGTTCCACCTTATTATCTGCCTTAATATATGTGATTTGTAGTATAGTGTATTGCTTATGGTTCTGTTATTCTGTACATAGTAGTAGTAGTAGTAGTACATAGGTAGTATTCTAACTAGGCCTAACCTCTTGTCAGCGGTTTACGGGGGTTTGGCCTGGTTCTGTGACGAATGGGATGGGGGACCCATGGGCCCACACCCCGGGAAAAGGGAAAAGGGAAGAAGGGTAAGGGGATGGCCCTGAGAGCAAAGAAGTGCGGCAACAATCTGAGGAGAAACAAACTAATTTACTAAATAAGATATCGGAATGCAAAACAACACACTATAATACAATATAATTACAATTTAAGCTGATAAATCCAATACAGAGAGAGAGAATGTCCTAAAATCAAGGTAGGCCTTACTCTACTACCGACGATAAGACGGCTGGAGAGCAAGGTGCTGCCAAGACGAGAGATGGGTGGAAAAAGGGAATGAGGTCTCATGATCTGCAAGTTTTTATCTTTTCCCTCTGGCCGGAAATGGTAACAGAGGAGCAAAGTACCTTGGGGAATGTAGTAGTCCTTCTCTTTCGAGAACCAGGTACATTCACTACATGATGTTATGATGTGGAATACCAATAACTGAAAATCACAAAACCATGACACCTCTGTATTGGTTAATCAGCAGATAGGGGGTAAAATATGCCTACAGTTCTCCGAGGATACAGATGAGGGCTGTTAACTAGATAATGCTATCAAATGCAATTCTGTAAACTGTACCATAGTGATGAAATATTATAAGGAGTATGACTGCATATAAATTCCTAGTATGCAGATAATCTATTTGAAAAATTAAGAAATGGCTCTCTCCTTTCAAAAACAAGCAACAAACAAACAAAACCACACCTATTGGCCTATCCTAATTTTCCTTTCTGGGTAGGTTGGAGGCCGAAAATTAAAGAGCTCTAGCCATTTTCATTAGTTTATTCTCTACCTCCTTTCAGTAACATGTTTTGGATTTGCATATTTTAGACAAAATAGAGCATACATTTTATATGTTTTTAGTAAAAAAAAAAAAAAAGAAAATCTCTTTCCCTATGATGGAAACATGTATCAAGAACTGTCTATAATGTTGAGCAAAACTACTTTTATCAAGAGAAGTACATGCAAATTCTTGACATTATAGGTAAAAAAACAACTTTTCCGTCAGGTACTTATGTTAAATTGTTCTTTTTCTCATACCGTTATCACCTCTACAGACATTAGAAATCCATATGTTTAGTTGTACTTCCAACATGTGACTTATTTAGAATCCTGCAAGATATGTCATGAATTACAGTGCAGGGTGCAGAGTATTCAAAAGGATCTCTTAAATGACATCTGAGGGAAAGACCCAGGAAGAGCTGGCAGGCCTCTGGGTTAGGAGATGGTCTTAATCTTAGGAGACCATGTTTTCTGCTTTGAATCCCATTCACAGTGGAAGTTAGATGGGACTTAGCAGTGAGTTCAATAATAAACTAAATAATAACTAGAGAACTTCTGCATGTTTGATGGAAAACCATTCAGAATTATGCTGGGCAGTTAGTTCTTGGTAGGTCAGTATGGTGGGTTGACCTCAGCCAGCAGTTATGCACCCACAGTCTCCTCACTCCCTGCTCCCTCCACAGCTAGGTATATGAGAGAATTGTAAGAGCAAAAGTGTGTAAAAATGTGTGGGCTGTTGTGGGCAGACTTAAGGACAGTTTAGTAAATGAAGGGAAGAAAAAAATATCAAACCACCAAGTGATGTAAAAGCAATTACTCACCATCTTCCACCAGTGGACTGATGCCCAGACAGTCTCCAAGTAATGGCTACCTTGGAAAGACAGTTTTATTACTAAATGAGAAACAGAGAAGCCTCTGATACTGTCCAAGCACTGCTCAGCAACAGCTAAAACATTTGAAACAAAGTGCTGTATGGGATGCTGTGAAGAAAATTAATTCCATCCCAGACAGACTCAATACACTTGAGATTACAGGAATCAGAATGGTTTCTAAGCACAATAATGGAGTTGAAGAATAATACTTTGATTCCATTTGTATGTCTGTCTTTTCTCTTCTGCATGGCTTTATTGCTTATATACATTATTATTCTGCAATCTCCACAGTTTACATAAGAAAGCTCCTTATAATGAAAACTTTTTCTCTAAATGTGCACCTCTTATTTAAGCAGCTCTCCATGAGCTCTCTACTTTCGACATTTCTTATGTTGTTTGATCTCAGACCTGACTGAGCATCTCTGAAAGCAGTGAGAGTGATAGCTCTTCAAAGTGTGACTTCTTGCACAACTGACGGTGGTGGTAGTTGTGCCACTAATTTGAGGTGCTTGTGGTAAATCTTCATATTTTGAATTCTAGGGCTGCTGTAAAATTTAGAAGCTTGGGGATTTCTGTGCTTCAATATGTAGATTACTGTGTAGTTCTTCTTCACAAGAGCTCTGGGAAAAGCAATCTGTAAAGAATAAAGTTGATCCATATTTTTTATCAGAGATAGGTAAAGTTCTTGAAGAATTGTTTATGTCAAATTTTCATTACCTGTGATAACCAGCTGTGTTCCAAGAAAGTACTGTGATTGTATAGTGGCGTTACTAATGGTTGTTACAGTTTCTGCTCATGTGCTTTTGCTCCTGTGTTAGTTGGTTTTTTTTGTTTGTTGGGTTGTTGGTTTTTTTTTTTGCTTTTTTCTGACTGAAATGTAAAGAGTACACCACTCTATTTTTCAGGCAAACAAAATTTTCCATCACAGAATTGAACCAGATGTAACATACACTCAGAAGTGCTTGGTGAGCAAAACTGAAAAGAATGCAGTTGGATTTTCTAGATTGCAATTGCTTTCTCAGAATTACGTTGTTAACCAATTGTTTTTAGCTAACAGCTAATGGCACGTTTTGCTCCATGCACAAAAACAAATTTCTTTCAGTCTTTACATTAATGTAACAGTCCTCACTAGTTGTTCTCATGTTACTTCGTAAAACGGTACTGTAAAACATATGTTTGTGATTAAGGTTAAGGATTTAAATACAAGCAAAATCCAAAATTACTGAGTTAAGGTTGACTATTTACCTAACTTTGACTGCAGTACTTTTTGTGCATATTCACTGGAATAGTGGGCATTGCATAATAGAACATTCTTTCTCAGATATCATAAGTTAACAGTATGAAGTACCAACCAGTCACACGGTGAAACGGTTATTTTTAGAGTTACTGCACAGTACACATACAGGGCTGAATTTTTAAAGGGGTCTCAATATTCCCTCTGATTTTTATATCCTCAGTCTATTTCATGCATATATGATAGGATTGAGATATCTGAGTTTTTGACTTCAGTCACTAATTGACGTATCTTAATCCCTTCATATCTGTCCATAAAATAAGAGGCCATCTTTAAAAATTTCACCTAAAGTGCTCAATTTTGCCTTCAGATACCTCCATGCAACTTCCATTGAAGTAATTGGAGCTGTGCCTGCATATCTGATGGTGGAACTGGACTCATTGCAATTAAGGTACACGTTTACCAACATAGTCCTCTGGAATAATCTCTGGGCCCAGTGTGACATTCTGCATGTGCAGAATTTCCTAGATTGGTCCCTCTGCAGTGTGGGAGGCTGAAGATTATGATGATAATTTTATCTTTTGCCATAATCTTGTAGCTGTAGCAGAACTTTACTGTAATTTGCTGTATTTAATTTTCCTGTTTTTAAATAAGAAATGTGGAAGTAAGACAAGAAACCAACATTTTTGACAGTGATATCTTTGTATTTTTTTCATACCCAACCAGTGCACAGACAATTAATGATTTCCTCAAACTCATTATGGATGGTACATGCAAGCACAATTGTTGTTTGTGCTTTAACACAGCTTAAAATATTCAACTCTGAGAGTACTGCTTTCTTTTTGTATGTTTGTGCTTGCAAAGTACAAACAAAAAAGTAGATGTATAAAGAATCCCACAGTTAAGTAGCAGTATAAAACCCACTTATGGTAACTTTGGTACCTTTTAATTCATAATATAAATCTGTAATCATCGTGATAGTATGCCTGTTTTCCCTTAAGTTGAAGTTCTCTATGGTTTGTGATTGAAAATTGATTCCATGAAGCTTTTAAATTGATGTCTGTCTCCTGTCACTGATCTGGGAGGGGCTGTTTACAAAAATCCCGACTATTAAAAACTAATATTCAGAGAGAATCATACACGTCCATGGTTGACTCAAAAGCAGAAAAAAGATTTTGCAAGGCTTTTACCAAGTAAGATGCATGTCTTGAACTTGTGGTCAAACAAAAAATTGTGACTAAAAAAGGTTGTTCTTCTCAGATGTTATAAAATGTGAAAAGTGATGAACATAGTGAGTGCTCCTGTAATTTAGAATAAAAAATGATGAATATTTGGGTCCAGTTCTAGAACTGTCACAAGGTGCCAGTTCTCAAGGTTCTGGTTTTATTGGTATTCCTTTGCATTTGTAGTCCTACCAACTTTAAGAATGGCAGAATATGCAGTTCTCTCTGATAATTATGCACTAGCACAAGGCTAACATTCTTTAAGGAAGCTTTAGCCCAGGTGTTTTCAACATCAGTTTTTCCTTTAGTGCAAGGGCATTTTCCTGTGGCAAGCACAGCCGATATTGTCATTACGTGTTCAAATTAAATCAAGTACTCTTTTATAACACCACAACCTCGTGAAGGTTTAAGATTAGATTTCTATACCTCATAAGGAAATAAAAAATACAAGAACATACAATTTCTTTAGAGTGAACATTAGAGAGTAGAGTTTTCTTGTAAAAACAGAAGGATTTATTGTATTTTTAACTACAACAGGTTGAATGGAGAGATTATTTATCTTAAAAATAATGTTTAGCTATGGTAAGCATTTAGGTATTAAGATAGTAGTAGGAGTTAATTAATTTAAATGTAAATTTTAATGTATTAATGTATTAGTCATTAGAATGTGGCTGTAGCATTTTCTACAGTTAAGCACATACACAGGTAGATGATCATAGATTTGTGTCCTCTCTATCCAGACAGCTAATAATGTTTATAATCCAGCCTACCACCTAAATCCTTTCACTCTCTTCATATCTGTTACACCGGCTTGATTATGTATAGGAAATTGGGATGTCTGCCCATTTTCAGGTAAAGACTTCTGGCAACAGAAGTGGTTGATTTCATGATGTTAGTGTTCCTTTGTGATGTTCTTACACCCTGCTTGTTCTACATGTTTGTACATTTCATTGTTTTGTTTAGGTGGAAATAAGTTTAAATTGTTGCTAAACTGGTTTGTTTGTTTCTTTTCCAGAAGTTTTTTCACTCTTTGTAATCGATTTTCATTATGTGTTTTTGCAGCAAGCTTAGTAGTGGAGGAGCGAACAAGGCAGATGAAAATGAAAGTGCACCGTTATAATCAGACATCAGGGTCTGGTTCTAGTCAAGAACATGAGCGTGAGCAATATACCAAGGTAAAGTTAGCAGTATTAAAATGGTACTTTGGTTTGAGAATTGAAGATATAAACATGTCTGTTTAAAATATTATATCACTCTCAAGATCGTTGTGTTATAAAGCCTGACAAAAGTGTCTTCATTAAGGGCTTTTTAACATTGTTTTTACTCCCATCATGAACTTTACACTTTGATTTTACCTAAAATGAATCTGCAAAAAGCAGAACGCTTGAAAAAATTATTCAGGGAAGAAAGATCCTTCAAGAACTGTTAAACAGAGCCATGTCACCCTGATTTTAAGAAGTCCCAGGCCTGCAAATCCCTGGGGGGTGAAATAGGGGACAACCGAAGTATCCTTCTTTGCTGACTCTGATCTTTTATTCTTCTCTACAGCTTTGCTATTGCCTCATATACAGAGGTACAATTAGATCCAATCTCATGCAGCTGTTTTCATATTTATGTAATATTTTTGCATCCTAATAGTATCACAGACAAAGTATTTTCTTCTGGAAATACTCACCTGTTAACTTGATCTCCTTTTCCAATAAAAATATAAAGATTCCCTTTGATTATTAAAAGTATACGAAATTACATGAATGAAGTTACATAGACAGAACATATATATTTGTCTTGAAAATGCTGAAATGATATCCCACAGCCATATAAGTTTAAAGCCCTATAGACTTCTAAGCAATCTGCGGAAGATCTCAGAAATCCAGGCTGCCTCTCACATGTCACGATGTGACTTGTCAGCTGTGCCATGCTGAAGTCCTGCTACCTTGGGAAGCCTAAGAGAAGGGAAACATCTGCAGAAGTTTCCTTTTTAGAGATGCAGTATGCTGTTTATGTAGTGTGAATGAAGGGCAAAGACAAAACCAGCTATTAACTAGGATTTGCAGGGAGCATTCCTACAGTTCTGTTCTTCCACTGCCACCAAGGCCTACTTGGTAGTAGTGTGTTGGCAGTGAGTAACCACGGGATGGCACTGCAAATGTAAAAGTCCACTGCAAAAGACTCGAGGACGCATTTAACAACCAGATATTTTAAAAATAAGATCTCAGCAGCAGTTCCAAGAAAATTACAGATTTTAATAACTTAGACCTTAAGAGAGACATTTACAAGAAGTTCTTCATATCAGTAAGATCTAGACATATTTTAAAAGAGTCAGTTTTTCAGTTTGTGAAGTGGTAATGTATAGAAAACAGCAAACACTGGCAGTTTTTCAAGAGCTGAGACATCAGTATACTCCTGGGATTTGATACAGTAACGCAGTCTTTTTGTCCCTGCCACTCCAGTGTCCCTTCTTTGTGTTTCACAGACTTGGTGCTCCTGTGGGCATAAAATAATGAATAACGGAATGTACTCAGCAGTACAAAAAATCAGAAATTTACTTTAGAATGGGTAGTAGGCAATTAGGCATCTACCTTGTATCATCATCTTTCTACAGTTAAATATGGAAACAACTTTATAATGAGGATGTTTCTCTTTTTGAGACCACCTCACTGTAAGCATAGAATTTAGAACAAGGAAGGAAAATAAGAGAAACAAAGCTTTACATCCTCAATTACCAAACTGCCAACTATAAATGTTACAAAAAAAAAAGGAAGTATTGGCAACCTGCCCTACGTGACCCTACTTAAGCAGGATTTGGACCAGACGGCCTCTAGAGGTCCCTTCTAACCTCAGGTGTTTTGTGATTCTGATCAGAAGTCAGATTTTGCATGATAATTATAATATTTCATTTACTACCATTTAATATCGTGTTGCCTTTGTCAACTCAGGACAAGAGAATGAGATGCAATGTGTCTTTGTTGAACTCCCAACAAGTTCACACTTTTAGTAAAATGAGTTTGATAATGTTTTCAGGAGGTAAAGGGAATGTGTGATGTGAGAGCATTGTCAAGAATGACCAAATTTTTACTTTTTTCAGATTTATGATTTGGCCAGATTTATTTGGTATACTTCTCTGACTAAGACTAATGTAAATCTGGTGTATGGTTAAATGATTAGAAAAAATCAAACTGCAGTGTTTTCCTTATCCACTTGTGTCTAGCTGTTTCTATTATTATCTTTATTTTTTAAACAAATGTGGCAATTAAAATTGCAATTTCAACATGATGGATACTAGATGGAAAGAACTCTGTTGCAGTATTGTTTGTTCACAATTTAAGAATGACCAGAGGGATTCAGAAAGACCTCAACAAACTCAAAAGGTGGGCTCGGGTGAATCTAATGAGGTTCAACAAAGCAAAGTGCAAGGTTTTGCACTTGGGCCGGAGGAATCCCAGGCATATATACAGACTGTGTATCAAGGGATAGTTCTTTACCAAGAGAGTGGTGAGGTGCTGGAACATACTGCCCAGAGAGGGTGTGGATGCCCTGTCCCTGGAGGTGATCAAGGCCAGGTTGGCTGGGGCCCTGGGCAGCCTGGTCTAGTATCAGATATGGAGGTTGGCGGGGTCTTGGAGCTTGATGATCCTTGAGGTCCCTTCCAACCCAAGCCATTCTATGATTCTATGATATGATTCTGTGAAATCTAGAGAAGCAAATTCTCCGTCCATTTTTATAAAAACAAATATTTTGGGAGTACCTTATGTTCTGACAGAGGTGTACTCCTTTCCGTGCAAGAAAAGAAGTAAAAAGAATGAATTACTTAAATCCAAAAATCTTTAACTTTTCATGCATTTTCTACATGATACTGTGTAGTAGGATGATCCAATATGTAATAAATTTTTAAGTGCTGAGAACAAATTATATTAGCACATTGTAATGCTGTGTATTATATTCAGTGATGTAGCTGTTTGCTTCATATCTCACTGTCACTGTGGTGACAGTGGATGCTTTGAATATGTTCTTAAAAGCAAACCTAGTGCTGCTGTTTATCCTGTGAAGATGCTGATCAAATCAGAAAATACAGACCAGACAGATGAAGATGTGATAGTTCTAATGAAAATGTAGTAAGTCATGGCAGGTAATCCAGAAAGCTAATGAGTAAAATCTCTAAGAACTTAAGACTATACCTGACTTCTGGTGCCAAAATCTGTGACAGTCTTTGAAAACTGCAGGAGTAAAGCTTACTTAAACTGAAGATGAAAAAAATGTTCAGTGGTTTAATAAACAGTTTAGAATAGTGAGAAAGAAATATTAAGTAGCTATAAAAAAAAACAAGAGTTAACAGCTCTGCTTCCTCTTTGAAAGAAATGCTTTCTCAAGTAGGCGTGTTTACCCATTGATGCAGAAAATAAGTATTTATATTTATTAGAGAAACTGTGCTGCTGCACATTCAGAGAAAAATCCCTTCAGAGCAATCAGTTCAGATATATTTGATTCTTCCTCTGTTTTTGTTTTTTTTCAAATACACTTGTTTTATTACAGATAAATGTCCATAAACCTCTTGAGATTTTTACTTGTGTATGGATGGAATTAATTTATTAAATTTAAATCTGCTTTCTCTTACACTGACTCAAGTGAAAACAATTTCCAATCTCTATCTGATGTATTTCTTCCATTTTTGTAATTTCTCCCACTCAGTTTCTCAGTTTCTTAGTCTTGGTAGCCAAGAACTAGTTTTTCAAGCATACACAGTGCAGTTGGTATGTAACCATTTTTAAACATCTGTGTTTTAAACAACTGTTAACAGATTTTTAATGGGTAACTATCTACAGCATTTATACAGGTTTTGATGGCTCTTGTAGTCTAATTGTTTTGAGACCCTCACATTCTTATTCCTTTAGTTACAGTGAAAAAAAAACCTTTAATTTATGTGAAACAGTTAATTCCTAAAGAACCAAGTGGAAAAAAAAATAGTCTGCATTTGGCAAAAGGGTTTAAAGAACTTTAAATATCTGGTAAGGCTCTATCTATTTTCTGTTGAAGTGTTTGGGAAAATCAAATAATTCTGAGTTTGCGCAGATATAAATGATGGAATATCTTAATTATACTATTAATTGAACATTCAGTAAGTTTTCATTACAAATGCCACACACAGAACACAAGTACTGTGCTGCAGCTGTTCTGGCTTTTCAGAGATTGTGCAACGCATTTTTTAGAAGGTCTGTTTATTTAAGAGAGTTACTGATCAGAGCACTATTGGGCTTACTTAAAAGGGCATCACTCTATATTTAGGTGTGCTACCAACTCAGTTAACACTGTATGTGATTTGAAATTGTTTAGCATAAAAAGTATAATCATGTCATTAGATTACTGGCAATCTGGATTTAGGTTTAGTTAAAGCCTACAAGGGTAGGATGGATAGGAGGTATGGGATGATAAGAGGCTGACTACCAAAGTTTTATATGATGCTGAGCAGAGCACCTATGGCTGCAGAAAGGGATTCTTTTGGATCTTTGATGTCACCAGTATCTTTTTTCAATTCCCTTTGCATCGACATTCAGGTAAAAAATAATACCTATGTAATAGTACAGTCACTCCAATACTGATATGGTTTCAAAACATTCATTAAGATTAGTTTGACTCCTGGACTTTACTGCAAGTTTTCCATGGTGTGACTTGCTCATTTTTGCTGTTACTGGTTAGGAAAATAAGTGATGCTTGCAGTAGGTTGAGTTAGATATGAAGCTACTGGATAACACTGGTATTTACTGGTCTCTGGACCATCATGTGGGCTGCTCTTGAGGCACAGATCCAGGTGCTGGTAGGAGTCATAGACAGTCTAGACACACCAAAGTGGTGTCTGCCAGGCCTTGAATCCAGGCAGCATTCATAGGAACCCTCTGCAAATAGTCTTAAAACTGAATGTTTTGTGCCGTGATTCAGCATTTCCTGGCAAAATTCATCTTGAAATAAGGTTCCTCAGGAGGCAGCTATTATCTCAAGATGCTCAAGGCCTTCTATGAACCTAGCTAGGCCTTAATGCCCTTCATCTAGATTTCTCTTTCCTCATTTTAATGCACATTTAATTTTCTTATTTAAAGCATTTTTGGACATCCATTTTCAGGAGTTAGACACCTGAGACTTTTTCTGAAGTCAAAGGAGGGAGCACTCCTTCACTTGTCAGAGCTCTGAACTATTCTATCCTCAATAGGTTGAGGAGAAGTCTAGAAATATAAAAACTTACTAATATGGAAGATTATTTAATTATGATGCACTATTAAATGACTTCTAAAATGTGTCAAAATCAGTAAATTGCCAATACTGCTAGCCATTATGGAACTGTGAAAGTATTCACAAAGTGTAGTCTTTGTTTTTCTGTGCTCTTTTCACTGGTGTTAACACATTTGCAGTTCATCATAACCCTTTTTTCTCCTATTGCTGGCACAGAAATGACTCCATAAGTGGTAAAATGAATGGAAGAACTGCATGTCAGTGGTTTATATTTCTGATAGTTATATTGAAAGTTTAATTAAATAGATTGTCTTTGTAATACAGTAGTAAACAAACAGTGCAGATAGTATGGGGATTTGAAGCTAGCTGCAAACTTCAGCAACTTTCCTAGTGTGACAAATAGAGCACTTTGAAACAGAAATGATACATAAGCTTTAACTGTGTAAGACATAAAGTTGAAAGGGAAGGAATTGCATTGAAAACTCACTTAATTTGGAAGCTTCAGAATGAATTTCATGTAACATTTTAATGTAACGTGACAGGGAAATGCATTGCAAATATATACAGTTATGCTGAAGAGCAGTAGGGCTGTAGATGAGTGGAACTATATCATATTACTCTTGATTCCAACTGGAAAACTGCAGGCATTACTCTAATGAAAGTATCAAATAAGAAGATCTCAGCTTGTGACATTGTTCCTCAGAATGATAAATTCAGTTGTATTGGAACAGTAAAATATTCTTGTAATCACTGGCGTAAGAGCACTTTACTTGTCTCTGTTTGAAAGACAAAAAAAAAAGTTAATTTCAAAAATGCTTTCATTTTGTTCATTTGTTTCTTTCCCTCCCTCCCCCCCGCCCCTTCATATTATTTGAAATTTCAGTAGGAAAATAAAATGCTCGTTCAAAGGAATTAACAGAAAATTTTGAGTGGCAGCAGTGCAAGTTATTTATATAGATTTTCTGCCCTAAGAAGTTCTCTAGGAACAGAACAAACTAACTGGCACAGCTGTTCTCAAATACCCTGTGCTCTTACATTGGAGAATCTGCAAGAAAGAAAGAGAGAAAGCTATGTGAGTTCTTGAGTTTTTTGTCATCCTCTCAATCCTTCATTCAGGCTCTTAGGATTAAGGTTTAGGATGTTAGTTTAAGTTACTGTCTGATTGTCAGACTGTACTGAAAAGGGTGGGAAGGGAATAAGAAGCTGACAACGTTGTATGCCTCCATTAGAGGACAGGGAATTCAGTAGAACTATGGGAATAAAGAGCTAAATCCCTAAGAAGTAAAATGTAAATGCTGCAACACTCAACATTAGCTTCCAGCCTCACTACTTCTTGTGCTAATCTCTATGTCTGTGAAGAGAAGGGTTCTCTCTTTCTTGGGAATCTCTGTATTTTATGCTGCAGTTCTGAGGTTGGAATACCAAAGCAGTAGAAGACATGGGTTTGTTCTTTCTTCATCTCTCTGACGCTGATTTAATTCTTATATCTGTGTGACTGAAAATTTAGTTAAGTGTGACATTACTGGAATGAAGCTTCTATTTTTGTATGTCTTACTGATGTTACGGGTAATATGAGTGGTACATAAAAGATGGTGTGGATTTTCAGCCAACTTTAACTAACCAAAGCGTCTGCTGTTGATAAAGTGTACCAATTTCTACCCCTCTCCGCATAGTCTTCCTGCCAGGTACTTGGTTAGTTCTTATGCTTGCGTGTATGTAGAAGTAACCAGATCAGGGAACCAATCTGCTTGAGAACAGATATTATTTTTACTGAGTTAGCTTTCTGCTTGACCAGTTCTCAAGTATCACAATACAGAGATAGAGCTTAGGTATTGAAATCAACCCCTCAGAGCCAGTTTCTTGTAACATTACATCTCATTCAGACTATATGCAGTTCTACTCTTGCAAATGAGCTCTGTACAAGTATTTCATAGCATATTTTTTAGTATTTGAAAAGTTAAAAAAGTTCTACAACCAAATAGATGATATGCATGTGCGTGAGAAGGTGTGCATATGCTGCACAAATACTTCATTATTATAGTTCAAGAGTACTGAAGATCCAGCAGCCTATTTAAATTTAAGTGCTGTAATATATTTCAAATATCTGATTTATTCCATAAATACCATTTTTTTAATTTCTTTACTAGACATAAAGAGATTATTTAATATGAATGTTTCTAGGAATTTCATTCAATTTTGTTAAATTGAAAAGCAGCTGGACAGAATTGTCATACTTTGGTCATTTGTTGTCTCAGTATATACGTTCTGTTTTGATGAGACTCCTCACCTTTTCTTTTCTTGATCTCTAGTATAACATACAAACAGATCAGTACAGAAGTTGTGATAACGTCTCTGCCAAATCATCAGATAGTGATGTCAGTGACGTATCAGCCATTTCGCGAACCAGCAGTGCCTCACGCCTCAGCAGCACAAGTTTTATGTCAGAGCAATCTGAACGCCCTCGGGGCAGAATCAGGTGAGTTCTCAATGCAGCTTCAATTGCATCACACCCCTTTTTGTCTCTGTGCCAAAATACAACCAGAAATTATTGAAAAGCATTTGAAGAACTTATGAAATAAGTACATATAAACTATCTTCCATTGCTAGCCTAAGATGACAGTAGTTTGTTGTGCTTGCACATCTACAACAGGAAGTAAAATTTCCAATGAGGTTATGTATTTGTGGGAAGTGGGATTTAAAGACATATTATCATCTCATTGCTGGCCATGAATCAGTGTAATCTACATGCCAGTAAGGTATTACAGCAGAAATGTTGCTAATTTTGTCATTTAAAGAATTTATTTCATAAAATCTCTTTTTTTCTTTCTTTATGTGTCTATTTCCCTATATGCCTGCTTTTGTTTCACTGCATTCATGGTTGATGAATTACTGGCTGTGAAACTAGTGTTTATGTAGTAATTTCAATATCTCTACTTCGAAAGTTGTTGAATTATTTTGCATTATCAGTAATGAAATGTCTTTCATCCTTGATCGTAATTTACTTCTCAGTTTAATGCTTTTTTAAAATACACAGATGAGATCCTGCCTTCATTTAACTTGATGACAAAACTCCCACCAGTTTGTTTGTCTATGTTAACATCTAAAAATGTCTGAATATTCAAAAATATGACTTTAAGTGTTAAAAGTCAGGATATGAATTAGGAACCATATCAATATATATGTATGTATATATGCCTATGGAGAAAATCAATCTGATGGAAGTCTGGATGGCATCATGTAGTACCTCAGAACATTTTTAGACAGACTCACCATTCATGACATTTAGCTCTGAAGACTTTTTAATCTCTTCACACAGTGGGAAGGAATGTCAGTGAAAATCAGAAAGTGGGCTCTGCGTATGAGCTAGCTCTGCTTTGATTTATTGTTGAAGGAAGTTCATAAGTATATTCAAAGTCCTGCTTTTGATAAGTGAACACAACCTGACAGCTGCATTAATAATGCAATCTGTAATCCAGAAGAACACTGCAGAGCAACTGTAAATGTAAAAGTTATTCATGTGTTTAAAGTCATTTCAAATTATGTATTTAAATGCTGCATTTCATTGTGGCCTAACTTTTTTTCTATTTGTCTCTTACGAAGAGCTTTAATCATTCTGAAATACCTCTGTTTTCGAAATACAGAATTTCCTCATTTAGGCCTTGTCACAGTATTTGTGGCAGGCTGAACAACAGAGGATTTTTCCTATAACTATCTCTTTGTTGTGAAAATTTTATTAGGGATATTCTTGATTACAGAATATCTGATCGCAAATGTCAGAAGAGTATCGGCCCAAGAGAACCAGTTACATTCTGCTATGGGAGAAAGGAGGAAACCTGGGGTTAGAGCCTTGTTCTCATTTTACTTCTTCTGTTTTAATGAGTAGCAGAGCATTCTGGGCATAGAGTAGGCTGACACAACTTACAAAACCAATTGTCTGCAAGGGGAGCCTCAGTTCAGCACCGCTGCAGACTCCTAAAGTGAGATGTAGTTAGAATTCAGGTAGAGCATCTGAATTCTGTTTGATACTGTCCACAACATCCATGCCTAAGACATGAGGTACTCTATACTTGCTTGGTTTTTTTTCTCTATAAGTTCAGATAGTACTTGCGTAGTGAACTAAATATATAGTAATAATATGCATTGCAGTTCATTCAGTAGAAATATGAGGAAGAAACTAACATTCATAAGTTACTCATAATTTTATTCTTTTTTTCCTAAACCTACTGTAGTTTTGTCCCCCTAAAATACCCAGCAAAGTGAAAGATACCTAATGCAGTTAACCCATGGAAGCCCAAGGGGCCAACTGTACCCTGGGGTGCAGCAGGCTCAGCACTGCCAGCTGGGTGACAGAAGAGATTGTCCTGCTCTGCTCTGTGCTGTGCGGCCTCACCTTGAGCACTGGGTGCAGGTTTCAGTGCCACAATGTAAGAAGGACATAAAAGTATTAGAGAGTGTCCAAAAGAGTGCTCTAAAAATGGTGAAGGATCTACAAAGCAAGACATATGAGAAGCAGCTGAGGTCCCTGAGTTTGCTCAGCGCAGAGCAGAGGAGCTCAGGGGAGGCCTCATGGCAGCTGCAGCTCCTCACAGGGAGCGGAGGGGCAGTGCTAAGCTCTGCCCTCTGGGGACAGTGACAGGGCCCAGCGAATGGCATGGAGCTGTGTTGGGGAAGGGCAGGTGGTGGTTAGGAATAGATTCTTCACCAGTGGGCATGGAACAGCTGGCCCCCCAGGGCAGTGGGCACGGCTCTGAACTGTGAGAGTTCAAGGAGCGTTTGGACACTACTCTCTGAATGAGCTCATTTCAAATATTAAATGCAATTAGTGAATTTTAGATTGTTTTGATGCGATGTTGGGAAGTATTTCATCCAATAGGTTAACATCCACTCTTCAAAATGTTCAGTGTGAGTTGTCTGCACTTACTTTTCAGTGATTGGATACTGTGGCTATGGAAGGTCAAATTCCTTAGAAACATGCAAAAATGATATATCATCATGATTTTATATCAAACAAGTTGGCCTGGTTTTAGACATCTCAATTAAGCTTATCCAAGTAATATGCTTAGGTGCCTTTTGTGTTCAGGAGAAAAATACCAGAATTCAGAATACACCAGCAAAATTCCTGCTCTGAGTCACCTTTGTAAAAGTTATCTCCATCTCTCTCTCCATTGAGTTGAGGAGACTGATAATATATTATATGTTACCCTATATTTATAAATATTTATTTCTCTATTTAAGCAGTTAAGATTTTTAAAGCATGGCAACACATCTTGTGACTCAAAAGTGTATGCAAGTTAGCTATAGATATGTAACTGTTCGTGTCTGTACAGCAATTTTAATTGTGATGAGTTACTCTCTCCATTACAATACATTCAAATTGCATTTATCATAATGCATATCATTTGTAGAATAAAATGCTGTTTATAGTAAGGAGAAAACAAATTGATGCAGAACAACACAGAAATATAGTGTATCTTATCTGAATAGCTAGATTAACACTCCAAAGTTCCTTGGGTCAAAACTTGGAAATATAAAGGTTTGTAGTGTTTGAAAGCTTGAGCATGTTGAAGAAGCTAAGTAAGACAGAGAAAACAAAACCCAAATCTTTCTGGTCTGTTGATCAATGACAAGACTGTTTCTAAACTCTTTAAGGCAGAAGACTAATTTCATTCCTACAGTATAATTGTAATTGAATTACCTGTCAGAAAGCTGTGACAAAGCATGCATGATAATCTTCAGTCTGAATGTTTTGTTGATCAACAGCACTTCTAATGAGTTGTGAGATGGAATTATGGCTGATGCCGGTTCTAAATATGAGTATATAAACCAGCTTCCTCATTTCTAATTTGTTTAGCAGGTGAATGTTATAAAAAATGGTTATGCATGAATAAATTACATATGTCACTCTGAAAGTAATGCCTCCTATTTATTTCCATGGAAACTACAACAGCCAAATAACACTATTTGGTAGAGCAAATTCTCAGGTACAAAAGATTGTTTTTCAACATAGTACATTACCTATGCATTTTCACCAGTGATGAACGAGAGCCTACGTGCTACTCTTGTAAAAATATGCACCAGCCAAAGTAACCCGTTTCACAGCTGCTATGATGGCAGTGTTACTAGGAAAATGTTTCTCACACAGTCCACTTTTCATTGGCCCGAACAGATGGAAGTCAGAAGGTGCCAAATCTGGACTATATGATGGGTGTGGTAGGACAGTCCATTCAAGACTGGCAATGTGTTCCATAGTCTTCAAACTGGTAGGGGGCCTGGTGTTATCATGTTGCAAGAAATATTGTCTTGTCTGGCCTGACTCTGGAAGTTCAGGCCCTCAGTTTAGTCAGCATGGTAATGCAGCAGTCAGAGTTGATGGTTTGTCCAGGTTCCAGGATATTCAGAAGGATCACCCCTTTGTTATACCAAAAGACGGTGCACATCGCTGTACCCTCTGAGGGCTGCACCTTGAACTTTTCAATGGGGAATTCACATGTCAGCACTCCATGGACTGCCGTTTTGACTCTGGCTTGTAGTGGTGATACCACATTTCATCACCAGTAACGATGCAATACAGGAAACTATGTTCTTCAGCCTCGTATTGGTTCAATAGGTCCTGATAAACTTGCATATGGTGTTCTTTCTGTTCCTGTCTGAGCTCTTGCGGAAGCGACCTGGAGCAAACTTTGCGATATTCCAATGTTGCCACCATTATTCCCAGCACATTGAAGCTGACATTCAGCTCCACACACAGTTCCCTGGTCATAATCCAGCAATCTGCATGGATGAGCAGATGGACATGCTTTTCATTTTGTTGTGTGAGAGCTGTGCATCTGGAACTCGGCTTGTCTTTCATGTGGCTGTTGCCACTGCTGAAACACACCACCCACCACCTCACTGTGCTTATGTCCACTCTTTGGTTTCCATAAATCGATGAATGTCAATGGGTGCCAATTTTTTTCTGCATGGAGGAATTCAGTAACTCACCTTTGCTTTATATGCACCTCCATGTCAGATGCCATTTTGCCAGACTGCTCCTCTGCTGCCATCTGTCATACAGCAACAAAATGTAACAGAATATTGGTGAGAAGATTCAACCTCTGTTGCCATACCACCAACATTCACTCTGATTTTGTGGGGAAACAAAATAGGAGGCTTTACTTTCAGAGCAGCCATCGTTGTTTGGATATAACATTATTTCAAACATCTTTCCTGTTACTAGAAAGTGTGGTTGACTATCATGGTCTCTAGTGGAATTCCGGGCAAATATCAGGTGTTGTGTCAATTTTGACTTGAATAAGAATCAGATCAGTGAATTCGGCCTGTCATAGCATGTAGGTTTTTTGTTTATTTCATAACTGAAGTCAGATTACTACTCCTTCTTTATGCAGCTTAGCTTTTATTTATCATTGACTCTGTCACTACAGATTTGTAATATAGTCAAACAATACTTTGTCCCTGTGTTTCCTACAGTTATTACTTATTGTGATTCAGGAATGTTTCCCATATGCTAGATGATAAAGCAGAAAGGAATTATCAGGATTTAATGCAAATAGTTGATAATTAAGGATCGATGTTAAATACGTGATGATGAATCAGCACCATGTAGACTTGACCAGGAAAAAAAAGGATATTTTCTCACTTGATTTAAAATTATTTCATACAAATACAATGGTGTTATTATTTGTTAGAAGCCTATTTATTCAAACATACCTTTGAAGGTGGACTTCTCAGTGACATCAAGTAGGGAACTGTCATGCATTCTGGAGGTAAACTAGAAGTTTCTGTTCTGGAGGGCTTAGCAATATGTGTACCATGAGATGTTTACGTTATATCTGTCAATTATATGGAAATCTAGATAACTCTTTTTAAGGTGAATTTATCTTACTGTATCTAAATTTGAAATTTCATTGTTATTGATCATTTTAAATTTGAAAAACACATCTTTAGTAAGAATTATATTTAGTGCCTTATAAATGTTTGATATACAATAATATAATTATGTATGTGCCATAGTTTCAGCTAGTTTTAAATGTATTGTTTAATTAAATGCTTGTGTTTACTTAAAATATTTTAAATGGGTTGATTAAAGAAACAGGTTAAATATAATAGACTGGAACAGTGAACTTCAACCAGTCCTAATTTCACACATTATGCCATGCTACTCAATGGCTTTTAAAACACACTCATACATTCCTTGTTACTGGCACAAGCTAGAGAAGCAAGGATGGGGAGTTGCTATTTATGTGAGAGAGCAGAGAGGATGCAGGGAGCTCTCCCTAGAGATGGGTGCTGTGCCAACTGAAATCATATGAGTTAAGATTAGAGAGATGACCGATGTGATAACATTCTGGGTGTCTGCCATCAGACTTTTTGACCAAGACGTAGTAGATGAAAATGGGCTTCCAACAACTGGAAGAAGATTAAGATTCATGGGCCCTGGTCCTTGTGGGGAGCTCAAACCATTCTGAGATCTTCTGGATGAGCAATGCAGTAGGGCGCAAGCAGTCCAGGTTGTTTTTTTTTCATGACAATGTATTGACACATGTGATCGAGAAGCCAACAAGGGGAGACACTCTTCTGGACTCAGTAACTGCAAACAAGGAAGAAACAGTTGGGAGTGTGAAAGCTGGGAGCAGCCTTGGCTGCAGTGACCATGAGAATTTGAAATTCACAATCCTAAGAGAATGGAAGAAGCAAAAAAGCAGCATCCCAACCTAGCTTTGGCTTTGGCCTGTTCAGGGCTCTACTTGGCAAAATTCCATGTGATACACTGTCAGAGTGATCTAGGAAGGCAGGCTGATTTTCAGTAATCACCTCCTTCAAGCTCAAGACTGTTTTGTCCCTATGTGCAGGAATTCAAAGCAAGCTGTTAAAAAGTGGAAACTGAAAGAATACAGCAGCACTATCCAAGTATGCAGGGATAGGATTAAAGAAGCTAAAGTCCATCTGGAGTTGAATCTGAATGAGGTCAGGAGACACAGGAAAAAGTGCATTAGCAGCAAAAGGAATGACAGAAAATGTTGACCAGCTACTGAATGAGGGAAGCCGGCTGATAATAAAGGACACAAAAAGACCCAAGTACACTTCCTTGGCCTCGGTCTCTGTGATTTGTATGATTTACCTTGAGGATTTCAAGGCCCTTAGACTAGAAGTAAAGTCTTGATCCAGGACTCAGCAGAGGATGATCAAGTCAGGGAACATTTAAACAAACAGTCTGATATGAATCATTTGGACATGACAGAATATACCCATGATTAATAAATGATCTGTTGCTGACCAACATCATTGCAAGGCTACTCAGTAATGTCTGGAAAGTCATGGCAACCAGGAGGTCTTCCTGAAGACCGGAAGAAGTTGTCACTCCCATATTCAAAGGGGATCTGGGGAATAGCAGGCCTGTCAGCCTCATCTGAAGTCCTGGGAAGGTGGTGGAGCAAATAATCCTGGATACAATTTCTAAATGTGCAAAACAAGAGGGTGATTATGAGTTGTCAGCATGAATTTATGAAGGTAAAATCATGCCTGACCGGCCTGACAGCCTTATTTCGCCAATTAACAGGTTTGGTGGGTGGCAGAAAATGAGTTGTTCTTGGGCTTACCTTTAGTATCTTAGACAGAAGTGCAGCCTGGGCAAGTGGGCAGTGAAGCATATTGAAAACTGGCTGAATACCAGGCTCAGAGGGCTGTGATATATTACACAAAGTCCATCTGGAGGCAAGCCACTGGCGGTTTATCTCTGGGGTCAACTGCAGTAATACTATTTAAAATCTTTACTGATAACCTGGATGATTGGAAAAAGTGCTTACTCAGCAGCAGGTTTGGAAACTGTTGAAAACTGACAAGTGAATTAAATCAAAGACTGAATGAGAATGTCACTATTCAGAGAAACACTGACATAATGAAGAAATTGGTCAATAGGAATCCCATGCAGTTCAGCAAGGGAAATGTAGAATCCTGCATTTAGAGAGGAATAATCCCATGTACCAGTGCACACTGAGAGCCGATGGCTAGGATGAATTTTGCAGGAAAGGCCTTGTCCTTGTGGATGCTTAAGTTGGACCTGAACCAGGGAAACTCACTTCCAGCAAACTTTTCCATATGCCAGATCATCCTTTTTATACCAAACTCTTAAGGTCGATCACAGTGTTTTGTGTCACTTGAGTAGGTTGAAAACACACAAATTCTGGCTCGTTGTGGCAACCTGATAAAATAGTAATCAGTCACTCTGAGCTGATAAAAATTCTTCTGGTGAGCAGTCCTCAGGATTGTCTTTAATGAATACTTGAACAGATTGGACATAAGCAGATCTACGGGAATGTTGTATCATTAAGCCTTAGCTTTATTAGGAGACACATTAGGAAGTATTTGGTTGTAATTCAGTCCTATTTTGTAGTTTGTGCTATCTGTAAGCCAGTTCTTCCTACATCTGTTCTGTCTTACATGTAAAAATATAGGACTGCAAAGTTTCTCTCTAGGGTCACTTAACGTAGCCTGTGCTATCACAAAGACTCATATGAGCTTAATATATTATCAGGGTCCATCTTCAGCTTTACTGGTTGCTTTTGCTCTCACCCACTTCTTTTAGAAGGCTTTCCACGTCTTATTTCTTTGACCTTAAAATTTATTTTAATTAGAGAGTAAATTTATTTATAGAATATTTAAACACATCTGTGCTGGCATCTTTGTGCTTGTATCTGGTTTTTATTTAGTAACATTTGCACATGTAGATGCCTCTTTCTGTTCAGAGTTTCACTACACGCTGCTTATTCTGCTGTTCTCCTGCAAAAAATGCTCAGTCTTTAAGTGTAGAGCTAGATAAAGTAACTGGATGTTTGCCATCTCACTGAGGGCAGACAGCAGTGAAATGTAGCTACAGTGCACTTCCTAGATCAGAAACAGATTTTCTCCCATTGAATTTCCATCCACCTACATAGTACATTGGAGCTAGTTTAGGGTGTTGAGGGAGAACAGAGTAGAGAAAGTATGAAGTTTCTTCTGATCTCCTCTCAGCTTTTACAGCAGTGCTGCCTGTTGCTGTCATAAATGTATGTGATGTGACCTGTGTAATAAATTTAGTTCTTCCCCCACTCTCTGTTTAGACTGCATCCATCCTTGTCAGCTCAGTAATTCACTTGATATGTAGCAGTTCAGCACCACATAGTCAGCTCAGTTAAGTTTAGCTTCATGTCATGGCAGTCAAGGAAAACATGCCGCACCAAAAGCTTTTAATGCATTTCAGCTAATGAGAATGTGTTCAGTGTTTAAATAACCTGATTTATTTCATGTTAATTACAGAAGTAATTAAAATCCATGTATTGAATTTATGCTACAGTGTACAGGGTGTAGTTAAGATTCTTCACTCACTGATAAAGGAAAAAATGAAATGTAAAATCTTTTAATTACAGATATTACTGAAAGAACTAGCAGAAGCAACAGCAGAACGCTGCTGTATATTCATTAATAAAAGCTAATCACCCAGAAAATAGGAACAACAGGCAATTCCAAACTGTCTTTGTATGGAATATTCACTTTACCACACTTATCATCTGAACTTTCACTATCCTCAGATTCTGAGAATGTGTTGAATGTTACAGATTTCTTTTGTACCTTGCTTACGTTTTGTTCCATATTCCTTATACAAAACTGTGCCAGAGCAAGTTCATGTTATATTAATTAAAAAAGATTGAGCTGTATCAATTTTCAGTGAAATACTCAGTAATGTTGTTTAGCATGAAAGGAGTAAGAGTTTGGGTTTAGCAGGCCAGATAAGGTGTTCCTGATTTTTCTAGCTGTCGCTGCCAGTATTTTGTATAAAACAGTTGTACAGAATGCTACCACTCATTTATAGGAGAGAAATACAAGATATTAGAACTGTGCTGCATTCACTACAGTAATTTGCATATTTATAATGCGGTAATACATTCATTTTGTGCTTTAATGTACAAGTAGCAGAACAATGATAAGAAATAAGTGACTCTTCTAATTTGAATAAATATACTGGTTTTCATAGCTGTTAAAGTTCAAAATCAACTTCGAAGTGTTACACTAATAGATTAACTTTAAGGTTTTGAGTTATAGTTCGGTAAGCTGTAACTCAAAAGCTATGTGAAATTTGTAAGTGTGTAGATCATCTTGGCTTCATAAGGACTAAGTATCTATTTTCTAACTTCAACATTTAACAACTATTTTTTTATTATACTACTGTCTGTTATATTATAGTACTCTAGGATTAGATAGATGGCTTCCTCTGGCCAAATTTTTTAGCCTCACTTAATAGTATACTGAGTGGAACTGAATTTGCTAAAGCAGGAAAAATAGTTAATAGTTTCTTTTGCTGGCCTCTCTTCAAATGTGTTTCCTGCTAGTAAGGACAAAGTACAGTATTCCTCATCGCCTTTTAAAAAAATTCACTGAATTACTCTCTCTTTGTAGAACCTTCTGTGGCCCATTATTTCAGCTTAGTTTGGTGATGGAGAGGGGGAATGTTATTTGTTTCCAAGTGGAAGAGAAAATTATCTTAAACTGCTTCACCTTCAAGAATAATCTATTGCTAATCTTCATTCTTCTCTGGAAAATTTAAGAATGTCTCTCTCCATCATTTTTTGCCATGCCCTCAAAGTAAAATAGTGCATATACTATGAGAGAGACTTTACTGTAATTTGATTCATCTCTACTACTCAGCTAACTTTCATAGAAATACAGGATTGTGTTCTGTGTGTGACCCAGAAATGTCAGGTTGATGTTTGAACTAAGGCGGGTATTTTGAGGATTGGAATTTTCAGAGAACTGAGCCTTTGAAAAGTGTTATCTTGTCAGCAAGCTTAGTTGTTTGGTGGGAGGGAAGAGAATAAATGAGGAGAACTGCATAGCCTGTACTGTGAGACGTGATTTACTGGAAGGGGAGCAATTCAAGTATATGGCAGGTGTTTTGCTGAGTCATGATATTAAACACTTCTTTATATGTTTTATTTTGTCTTGCGGGAGTTTTCATTGTGTTGAACACTTGCATTGAGTTGTCAAGCACTTTCCATTCCCATTAGCTTCAAGAATTAGATTATTTTATCACTTGCATTAGAACTAAGTTGTTTGACTATTTTAGCTTTTCTAAAGCATGACTAAAACAATAATGGAATTCCAGTCTGGTTTAAAAAAGACTGTTATAAATATCATGACAACTGCTATATTTATGACTCCAGTTATATTCCTGATAATTTGTCCATGTATGACTGTTTCTTTGTAGTCAAGGTTTCTACTGTAAACAAGACTTTTAGGGTCACCAAATAGGGACTCACTTTTTAAATAATGTAATAAGCAACATCTATTGTGCAGTTACTTCAATGGTTTCTAGTTTTGTATTTAAATACTGAGTGAGATTAATTAGTTGATATTACTACAGAAAACATCCTCCCTCCCAGAGCTGCAGTGGCATCCCAAAGCATCAGTAATGTAGCCAGTGCTGCTGGCAGACTGAAGACTTTCCAAGGGTCTTAGTGTTAAAAAGAAACAATAGAAGCCCATATTGGATTCATAGCTTGCTCTGTTTCCAGGAGATTCCTTTCATCTCAGAATTTTCCATTACAAAGTCTTTATTTAAAAATAAGATGTTTAAATTAACATTTTACTTTGTGACTGGTGTTAGCATTTGTTCAATCCAAAGATCCTCTTAACACTAATGATGCAGAGGATGTCATGTAGGACAGTTATAAGAACCACTACGTTTTAAAGCACAGGATGCTTTAAAATCAGCAACAAAATGTATCCACTCCATAGTGGCTATTGAAATTCCTACTGCAAGAAAAACAATGAAGGAAAATGAACGCCATAAACTGAGCACTAGATTCAGTAAATTTTTTGATGCAGACTTTCCACATGTAGTGTGTTCATTTTTACTGTGCTACATACAGTCATACACATATATGTCCCTGGTACTGTCTGTGTTAGTGCTGTGCTCACGAAAGATATATAAGTGTTAGCACAGAGAGTTGATAAAAAATAAATTAATCTAACTTAATTCTACTTTGATACTTATCATAGTGAAAAGACTATGCATGCAAGAAGTTTTGGAACTACACTGTTAATGGAGCGTCACATCCTAATAGCGTACACTGTAGCCATCTCCCTCGTCCACTGTACCTCCATGATTTTCCCTTACTCATTGTCCAGCTGGCAGACCAAAGAGATTACATAAGTACTGAGATAATAAAGCAGCTTTCTTCAGCAGGGGACCTTATTTAAGGCATCTCTTTACTTCATAGCTATCAGATCTCAGAAAACTTGTAAAACCTTGGTGTACACTTCACAGTGTATCAATTCTGGTTAAAATTCACCACCTTGAGTTAGTGGATGGACTGACAGAAGCTGTAAAAATTGCAAAATGAACACAGGAAACAAACGTAGAAGCTCAGAAAGTCCATATCTGAATTAATGAAGCTCACTTTTTTTTTTTTTTTGGTCTTTCTGAATTGGAAGTTCATAAGTCAAAACAATAATTTGACTTTCAGAGAAATGTGTGATAAACAGCACTAGAAAATCCTGTACTCAACATTTTACAAGCATTAATACATTGTTTACTATCTTTAGAACTTTTTGCTCTGGAAAATATTAGCATGAGGGTAGCATGTAACTGTGTTTAAAGGTACAACAGTTATGTTTTTATTTAAAAGCTAGGAGTCTGTTTTCTGTGTTTAACAAACAAATATTTGAATATTCTTATTCAACTTCCCCTAGAGGGGTGACTGATACTTGTCAATATAAGTAGGCCCTTTAAACAACTGATCTACTCTAAGTTTTTACACAGAATGAAACTTCAAACTAATGGAAAATTTGACAGTCTTCAATGTAAATGTGTTGAGTAGTAGTGATATAACTGCTACTTTGTTAAAGTACAACTATTTACATTGAAAAATACAGTTATAAGGTGGAAGTCTGAGCCAAGTTGTGTTGAAAGATAAACACAATTTCACTAAAGTGCCAAATGCAACTTTGGACTAATGTAAGTTTACTAGCATATTAAGAGTTTCACATATACATACATGTTCTAGCTGTCATCATATCTGAGAAATGAAGGAGCATTATGTTCAGAACTTCAGGATTGTGTTCATTCTTGCAAGGAAGGAACATTTATACAGCAGAAAATCTGGTTGAGACTTTAGGCAAAGCTGTGTTTCCATAAAATGGTAACCATACAGGCTGTTTCCTGTTGGAAAAAAACTGCTGGAAAGGAATATATAGTAATTTGGTATGAGATTGATCTTCTTCATTAGTTTGTGATTTTATGGTTAGTCTCCATGCCTTCAAATAACATAATGTATGAGTAGTTAGAAGGGAAATTCAAACATAGTGAAGTACTAGTTCAGCCAAAACAATGAAGGTATGTTTAAGTTGATCAATTAAAAATTTCTCATGTCAAAAGTAAAAAAAAAAACCTGCAATTTTAACAAAGTTTGCCTGGCTAAGCAATTCAGTACACTGACAAACTAATAATAACCTGAAGTGGAAGAACAGCCAGCAAAATTGACTTGAAGAACTGTAGTTCTTAATTGTTAAGTTTATGGCTCTTCATTCTTCAGTTTGTGATATAATGAAATGTGTTTTTGGATTGATGGACATGTTTTAATAAAAATATTTCAATAAAAGCAGGAGAAAATAACTGAAAAATAGCAGAATTTTTGCTTGCATGTATAAATAAAATACTCAATGTATTTTATTGCTGAGCTATGAATGTTTTTCATGGCATAAATCAGTAAAATCAAATTTGTGTAATATTAAGTATGATTACTAAAGAAAACTTTCACACAACATACAAAACAAATATGAATAATGCAAAGCTAAGCGCTGAAAGACAGGAAATACTGCGACTGAGCCTGGCTATGTAAATCTGTTGTTTTTTTTCATGTATGTAGGCTTATTCATTGAATTAGTCTCACATCTCTCTCTGCAGAAATTTCATTAGTCAACACATGGTATGGGCCTGTCCCAGGGAGAAATGAAGACTGTGCATGTAAAGTCAATCCTTTTTAAAACCCTTTTTTACAGAAGCTAGAATATGCATAGAGGATGAGGAGGATGAGGAATGGCAGGAAGAGATGGTTGGTCTGCTGGCTCAGGTAGATAATTACTGCTCTGGCAAGTGAATCTCTTCAGGTTTCTGTCCTAGAGTTTTTACGTGATGATGGACAAATCTCTTTAAATGTGTTTTCATTAGTGATTGTATGCATCTGAGTTTATTCTGGCTTGGTGCTGTGGATTCAGTCCCCTCATCATATGGAAAGTTTGGAGGAAAAACACGAGAGGTTCTTTAAAACTTTTGTTTGCTTTAACCCAGTTATACATAAAGATTGCATCTTTAAGTGCTTGCTGAGTTGCAGTTGCAGAACTTGATGAATGGCTTATGAAAAAGCAATATGCTTTCTCTGAAGAATGAGAGAATAGCGTTTTGTTGATGCAAAAGAGAAACTGACCATCTCATGAGATAATGCAATAAATATTTGTGATGATATGCTGGAAAGGCTTACATTCAGCTCAGGGATTTTAGGAACATTTTTGCCCTAAGAAAAGAGCTTTGAGAAGAATATATTCCCAAAGTTTTCTTATTCTCCTTCATTAGAGAGCCAGTCTTTTTCCTTCTAAGGATTACTGTCCATCTCACTCCAATCAGATGACCTTGCCTTGTGTCTTGCCTGATTGCCAAGACAGAAGATGACGCCTTCCTGCGTCATGGACAGTTGATCTAACTTTCCCACTTCCAGGAAAATGCTGACTTTCTGCCTCTAGCCAGGAGACGAATTGGTATTTATGAAACAGACAATCTAATTAATAATGAGAATTACAAGTGAGTGCATCAACACGATGTGGTAGAAAGTCTTTTGGTATTTTCATTGTCGATCTCTTCCAAGTCTATTAGCGTGATAGTTAGGACCTGAAGATGCTGTTTTCCCAAATGTACACAGGTATTCAAAGGTAGAAAACAGTTTGTGCTTGATAAAAGGGTTACCTCATTAACATCTTTCAGTCAGACAGAAGTACTTTTCAAAATGAAGAAAATGTGTTTATTGTTCGACAGTGCAATATTAATGTGTTTTCCGTATCTTCTTAAAGAGAACTAGACATGGTATTTCCGCTGGAACTTATTGAAAAAGAAAAGTCAACCTTGTGCAGAAACGAGGCATGTAAAATTCTACCCAAATTATTATTTGGCAAACTTGAATTGTAGATGTTACCAACACCCAAAACTAGCAAAAGTATAAGGGGCCACCATTTTGCATCTGAAATCTCTACAGATCCACCAAAATATCTGACATAAACGAGCAATCTTGTTTCCATAAATAATAGCAGCTCAAAAACAAGCACTGTGCTAGAACTGCTGTATCAATTATCACTCTTCTCAATTTCATTAAAGAGGAATGAAAATTTGAATGTTTATTGTAGTTAATTAATATTGCTGCTTAGATGATCTCTTCTGGGGCAAGCACACTGGTTTAACTTTGTCACAATTCTTGCTTTTATTGGGGAAAATAGAGGACAATATCCTCCAAATGGTTGATGTGGAGGCAAGACAAAACAGTTAAGCTAAGCTGCTTAAAAATATAACTATGCATGCTTTTTACCCCCAAGCAACATATTTCAGATGGAAATGTCTGGTTCTGAGGTCATTTATGTATGAGACCGAGGTGAAACCAGAGTTAATTAATGTTCTAAGTATGCATTATCTATATATATATATATTTTAAATCTGTCATTATAAACTGCTTTATGCCTCTGTCAGAGAGGGGGGGAGATGGAGTCTTCAATCCCTTCAGAACATCTGTACAAGAAAAATCTAATATGAAGCACTGCTTGTGCATTTTTGTTATCAAATTATGCTTTCTCTTTCAAAGAAACTGTCATCTTACCAGCAGTTTAATGATTTGAAAAAAAGTATGAAAATAGTTTTAATTATTTTTTCATTTCATTACTGAAGTTGATTAAGATAAAATATAAACTTGTATTCTAGGAACATTGCACTGAAACATTTGTAACAGGCAGTGCATGTTATTTTTAGAATGAAGAAATCTAGGGAAATAGCTTTTGCTTCAAAATAGCTCTCACCTGCTTTATCTTCATCTCAGTTTATCTTTTTACATAGCTTTCCTGTATTTTCTTTGTTATTCTTGTCATTCCTCTGTTTCATTTAGCCTTTTATGTTTTTCTCCTCCATTCTAGGATCAAGGATTCTATGGTTCTCTCTTTTATATTTATTGTCTGTTGATGCTGTCTACTTCTATGAAGGACTAGTAAGTGATTCATATCTAGGATTTAGCCTTTTTACTCAAAAAGATCACAGGTACTTCAGTACATTTAGTGGGGGTTACGCAGTACACTATGTTGTAACTGGGAGAATGACATGCTGAATGTCATACAAAGAAAGAAAAACTGATTAATTCAGCGTTCTTGCTGCTGAAGGAAGTTTTCTCAATTTAGTGGTGAGCATAAAAAACTCTACTTTTTTTCATGTCGTAATCACACTACCTAATTTCTTGATACAGATTTATCATTTCAATGCTTTCTGCATTTGGTACCTTTGAATTTAGTATATACATCTCTGTTAGCAGTCAAGTTTGACTCAACTGAGCTGTTTGCCCTTCGATTTCATTAGCCTGCTTACATCAGCAGTAATAACCGTACTTAATCCTGAGCAATTGCTGACTACTTTTGTATTGGTTTCATTTTATCATTTGTATTATTTGCTGGCTTCAGGCTGGTAATGCCGTGGTTCTTCACGCAGACAGACATACAGATTCCTGCATGCGGAGACAATTTCTGTGCTTGTTTCAGGGAATATACATTTACTTGCTGAAATGTTCTTGGAAAACCTGATCACATCCTCCAATGTTCAGAATTACTTATGGAATTATTATTCTTTCATTCCATGGAGAAATGCTGGTTCTACAAGTTTTAAAAATACAAATCCTTCAGAGCTGTGAACCTTGCACTTCATTGGTCAGTGTGTTACTTGGGCATTTCCAGAAAGCAGATTCAGGTATTATATTCCAATGTGGAAATTTCATGATCTTCCAAAGTAGAATGTGAATCAGTTAAGCTCCCAGAGACTTCTGTAATGAAGTTTTCCCCGCCGTTACCCTGTGAGCTTACACACTGAACACAATGGAGCTGAGACTTTGTAATTTCAGAGGAAATATTTATATTACTGAGAAGCAGGAATATTGTCAAGAACAGATATAATTTGCAGGTGACAATTTCAGCTATTGTTAATACACTGTTAGAACCCTAATGTAGCGATTTTACAGGAGAACAAAGTTATTTGTGATTCTAATCGTTATTTTATGGATATAATATATGATCGATGTACAAGAGATTATATAGATTGATATGTAGTTACAGTTGGTACAGACTGTAGAAAATGATTATTTCATTGAATCAACTAACTTTGTAGTCTAAAAATGTCTCTTAAGTTCTAGAGAGAATTTCACTAGGGATATGTGTTTGTCCTTTAGTATGTAAAGCACCACATTTGATTTATGGAATACCATAAATTGCATAGTAATTAATCTTACAGTAACATCATTTATCATAGGTAAATATGACAATATATTCTAAGACTGACAGAACAATTTGTGGATAGGTAATTTAGAGTTTGGATTTATTAATTATATATCACATAATACTAATAACAAGATGTAGATTATTTTTAGAAATGTAATGTTCCCCATTATTAAAGGATTGCTCATCTTCCATTTGGTCCACAACTATTATATGTTTAGGAGGTTATTGGTATTCATGAGTTACCTCATTGCAAAAGGATGCCATAGGGGCTATGAACTCGTACGTGATTCTGCATTCAGTAGAATAGAAAGGAAATTTACTAGCTTGTGGTGGTGTAGGCCAGGGATTCTATCTAAAGATTCAAGTTACTGCAATTCTGTGGAAGAAACTTAAATTACAGTATCATCAGTACTGCAGGAAATACAGAAGATAATTTATTTATTCATGGCTTGCATTATTGGAAAAATGGATGGGATAAAAAATGAGTGCTCAAGCAAATGAACACCTAATATATATATATATTTTTGTAAGCCATCAACAAGCCTAAGATAATGAAGAAAATACTGTAATTTTAGCAATGGCTAATCACTTAAGTTTTTTCCCCTGAAAGGATGCACTTCAGGATTTTATATAGGTGAGTTTATGAGCAAAGTTTGCTCTCACTTCCTGTTTCTTATTATCTTTGTTTTTCAGGTGATATGTACCATTGGCAGATACTTTACATTGTTACTGGGAAATACTGAGTGTGTCTCTACAATAATTTTCTCAATCCAAATAATTTTTGCTGTCTATTTTTCTGCTTTAGATATCTGTATGTAGAAATATATGGAGTGATATAATACATGCAACTGGCTTTAAGTTTTATGTATTTATGTACTGTAGTTTAATATAAGAAAATGTAATCCATACTGTCCTTGTCATGTATTCATTTTATGGAACTTACTTCACAGTTAAATTTTCTCTCAGCTTGTAGTTCAAACTACTCTTTGAATGAGTTATTTATCTTAGTGATTCATTCTTCATCCTCACAGACATGAGTGAAGTATGACTTTCAGATATTGACAGCTAGCAAAACTGAAAGTGCTGCCTTTTTCAACTGCTGCGATTGCTGACATATAAACACAGTCTTTCATCTTATGTAGGACAGATAGCACTTGAGATGTGATCTGTCTCATGTGAGAGAGTTCTGGCAGAAAAACATGAGCATTTTCTGCTTCGTAGAGGGAGCAGATGCACGGTGACCCGGCGGAACCCGCTCGTGGTGCTGAAGGACAGTTCCGGGCACCCGGGGTACGGCCCCGCTCTTCCACTGAGGTCAGGGCGAGTGTCACTTCAGTGTGATACTTCGGTTAAAAAATAATAGTAGTGTGACTTTTTTTTTTTCATGTTCAGTATCTGTGTTTATTTGTTTGGAAATGCTGAGCATCTTTAAACCATATTTTGCTGATTTTGTTAAAAATACCTATTGTGGCAGGAAATATAATCCTCGTATCACTTCCCCAATATAAAAATAATTTTCATATCTGTAGAACTAAACATAAGCAAAGGGCTTGTAAGAATACCAGTAAGAACTTTGGAACAAACTTAAAATACATTGAAATACAGCTACTATTCAATTGGTTCATTCATCGTAATGTATCATACATGGCACTGAAATAGTAACTAACAGCAAGAGACAGAAAACTGAATTTTATGCCATCTTAAAAAGAGCGATCTGTAAGAGAACAAAATATATTTGGACTGTCATAAAGTTATATTATGAATACATGCTATTCCAGTACTTTTGAAAGAGAGTTCCAAATGTGAAATAGATGCACAGATACAATGCCAATAACCAATGTTAATTTAAACATAAATCGTATTACTATGCCAGTGATTAGAAATAGTATAAAATCTTTGCTTAGCTTATTGAAATAATTGCTAAAACTGGTAAAATAAATAAAAATGTGGGTGAAAGATTAATATCATACTCTTAGTTACCCTCCTATAGAAATTTATATTCATTTATTTATGTTATAACTTGATTTAAATGTACCACGTAACTTAATAGTTTACCAATTTTAGCTTGCACAAGACATTTCTGCTTTTAAATGAATGTATCAATAATCTAAAAAAGGCAAGTAAAGAAAAAGAAAAAATAGATATTTTATTGGAAGGGTTAAGTGTAAAAGAGTATCTGTAAATTCTTGCAGGTCTTTGCTTCTCTGTGTTTCATAAATTAGACCCTGAGCATAGTGATTAAAGTAACAGATGTGATTAAAGATGAGCTAGGAGCTGTGCCTCCAAGTGATAGCCAGTAATAGAACAATCAACAAATAATCAACAAATGCTCCCAACAGAAGTATTTTCAATTTCTTCCCTCTATCTTACTGAAATATGGTAGAGTTAAAGAAGTGACAAAAGACTCCATGGCCCAAAATGGGGAAAAAATGCTACGGTCAGCTTTGACTAGAAGACATCATCAGCATCGCTGAAATAGTCATTAAAATCCAATTCCAAGTACCTTTCCTGTGGAAAGGATTATCCATGCCTAATCAAAATATGATCCCTGAAAAAGAGACCCATGGAGTTCTGCCCTTCCAGTTATCAGACTGTACTTTTGATCAGCCCCTCAAATGGCCTTGTTTCCACATCCAGAACAGCAAATCAGTCAATGCCCTCTGGCAATCTATGAGCATGAGTAAGGGGACTTGTCTCCTTCTCAGACAAGGAAAAAGGACTGAAGATTCAGAAACAGAGATAGAAATTTTGTTTGCTAGCTCAGCTACAGAATTAGATATACAGAATTAGGTATACAGAATTAGGAATCAACAATTCTGTTTATATACAGAGATTGAATGACACCACACTGAGCTACTTCTGCAGGTTGTTTGAACATTTAGACAGTGTTATCACATTGTACATTAGGTCTCAATTTGTAAGGTTTTATTGATAAGTGTTGAAGTTGCTGATATCGTTATTTTTAAAGAGAATACATTTCGTAAGATTTTCTTGATATAGCTGAAATTCTGTGTAAAAGCTGTGGAGCAATGTCCTGCCCTAAAATTAAGAAGAGTAAACTTTCCAAAATCTTCTCAATTTGTGGGAAAATATTTTTTGTCAGAAATTTCAGCATGAATGTTTTAGTATTCATCACTGCTTCTTAAAATTAATTTACTATTTGAAGCATTAAGAGTTGTATGTTCATAAGGCATGGGCAATCCTGATTAATATTTTTTCATATCACAGTGTTTATGGAAACATAAAGAGAAGTTATTCTTATTTGAAACAAAAGTAGCTGCTAGCTTAGATATTTTGTAAACATGAGTTTATTGCATTCTATGAACAACAGTAAAAACATCACAGTTTAGTGTCCTTTGCAACTTTAAGAGGCAGTAGTGTATTCAGTAAGCATCTGTACTGTATTAGGGGTATTGTTTATTTAATATAAATTCGAGAAGAGGATATTTATGTTCCTCAAGAAAATTGTTCTCTAACAGCTTGATTTCATGAAAGAAAAATGTTTATGTTCTCATTGGTATCTGTATGTGACTTTGTTTCTTTCTGTAATAAACCCATCTTCCTGATGACCTTTCATTTACTGTCCAGTTTGAAGAGAGCTAGACACAATCTCAGTTTCTAAGCTTTTTTCAAAAACAACAACTTGGGAGGAAAAAGAAACACAGTTAGTGCTCAGTGAATGAAAGACCAAAACAGGAAATCCACAGTTATCTACTGATTAGCCATGCATCCTCCACATAATTCATTGCCTGTTGCTAGTTTCTCTAGACAGTGTTAAAGAAAACTGAAAGAAAGTAGAATGCCGTGGCCAGGTAGGGACCTGGAAAATATT
Organism: Numida meleagris; assembly: GCF_002078875.1. Classification (NCBI taxonomy): domain Eukaryota; kingdom Metazoa; phylum Chordata; class Aves; order Galliformes; family Numididae; genus Numida; species Numida meleagris. The sequence goes on along the minus strand of NC_034411.1, from coordinate 82,151,204 downwards.
TTGGAGCAGAGAGGCTTATAGGAGGTTTTGAAGAAAAAGGGATTACTGTGCTCCTATGATAAGAAAACAAACAAAACAACAACCACAACTACAAAAAGGCTAAGCCTAATTATTATTATTCCTGACTCTGAAGGAACAAATTTTTAATTACTTATTATCATGACTGATAGGATGTGTACCGTGGGTATATGTGCTTCTATGGAAACAAATGTGATTGGCAGATATTCATTGCTTATGAATTTACTCTCCTTCAGATTAAAAAGATACTCTATATCTTCGGAACTATAAGAGTTCTTCTTGTTGCGATTCCAGAAAGGTCATTTAATGCATGACTTGTTTCATGAGCATGCATTTGATAGAGTGTTAATTTACTGAAGTGTAACCACCTGGATTGAAAGCTGTCTGTCCTAGAGCTGTAAAAACAAACCACAGTGCTAATGTTTTTCATGAGTGTGATATAAACCATACATGTCCAACCCAAAACTTTTATGTTTTTGTTGCCCTCTTTTTTATGTTTTAATGAAAAATACATTAAAAAAAAAAGTTTTGTTACTTATATACATTATCTATATATTTTCTATTTGGCCCAAGACAATTCCTTTTCACTTACCATGGCCCAGGCAAGCCAAAAGGCTGTAGACTCTTTTATCTATACTGTGAATTTCACTAATTATTGATGACAATAAATAGTTACATATTCAAATGAAATAGACAAGAGATTCATGAGAGGTGTACCTCTACATTACATCATCAGGAGCTTGAAGGGCAGTAGTTAAGTGTTTGATTCATGTCTGACCAATTCTTATATTTTTATTACCATCTAGTAATGGAAGATAACAGTACTTAAGTCTCTGGATTTTGCAATGCACAGTGCCCCTAGAATGCTGTTTTCAAACAGTATCAGAAATTGAAACAGAATTCAACAGAATTGAAGCACTTCTAAGAATTCTTATGGGTCCAAACCTGGTGTATATTGCACTGTGCATGTTTTCAAGCAGTCAGTCTGGCCTGTAGGATTGAAGTCTGATACGTTTAATTCTACTATTTGGACTATCTGTTAAAAATCGTGGGTACAGATTTTAAAGTATTCTAGAAAATCTCTCTTTCATTAAAGCAAGAAGTTTAGTACTTTTCAAAATTAACTGTGTGAATGGTTTGGACTACTGATTAAGCGAGACTCATGAGAAAATTTAGCCGTCAAGATATTAAAAGACCCTGATGATGTTACTGTCATTTGTGTATCATCACATAAGTTCTATAACTCCTTACCAGCTTTCAGGAATACATCTATTTTTTGTTTTGAAAAATTAAAATATTTTAATGTGTTTTTTACTTGATTTTACATTAAAGTGAAAAGAAGTAACTTGCTTATAGATCCTTTCCCTTGATACTTGCAAATTTTTGGAAGATAGTCTTTTTGTGAAGTTTTTTTTCCGAAAGACTGAACAGCACAGTTAAAATTCTTCCTAAGGACCTGACTGGATATGTGTCCAGTTCTGGGCTTCCTGGTACAAAAAAGACAGGGATCTCCTGGAGAGAGTCCAGTGGAGAACCACAAAGATGATAAGGGGCCTGGAGCACCTCTCCTATGAGGAAAGGCTGACCGACCTGGGTCTGTTCAGCCTTGAGAAAAGAAGACTCACAGGGGATCTGATTAACGTTCATAAATATCTACGGCATGGGAGGCAAAGGGACAAGGCCAGATTCTTTTCAGTGGTGAGTGGCAATAGGACAAGGGGAAATGGCCACAAACTGAAGCATAGAAGTTCCACATAAATGTGCGTAAGAACTTCTTCACAGTGAGGGTGACAAAACACTGGGACAGGCTGCCCAGAGAGGTGGTGAAGTCTCCCTCTCTGGATGTTCAAGACCCGCCTTGTTGCCGAGCTGTGCAACCTGGTCTAGGGAGCCTGCTTTGGCAGGGGGGTTGGACTCAATGATCTCTAGAGGTCGCTTCCAACCCCTACAGTTCTGTGATTCTGTGGTGTGTATGGTGAGGAGGAGCAGGGGGGATACCTGCAGAAGAATACAAGGGAATTTTATATAGTAATGTCTAAATACATTTCCTTGCATTTTTGCTATGCAAAACTAAAAGCCAGTCACTAAAGTTCCAGTGGGATGGGACAAAAGAAGAAAGAACCTATTTTAAGCTCTACATGCCTGATGTGGTCCTCTAAAAAGTGTTCTTGGGTACTGCAGCGCAACACATCACATTGTTCTGTGTAAAGGCTCTAGTTGTTTTTCTTAATCTGAAATTAACAAGGGCAGATCCCAAGTCTTTGGAAAGGACTGACTGATGCTTTAGCAGGGTCTAGGTCCACCAGATCACAGGATGTCAGCTCCTCTTATGCAGAAGAGGAGATATTCAAAACTCACCTGGATACTTTCCTGTGCGACCTGCTCTAAGGAACCTGCCTTAGCAGGGGGTTGGACTGAGGGATCTCCAGAGGATCTTCCAACCCTTACAGTTCTCCCATTTCATCCTGGCAAGACTTCTTGTCTGTCTGGAACTTGTTGTGGGATAATGAACCTTTCTATTTTTTTTTTTTTTAAAGGTGATGGAGGGGTCAGGGCTATCACTTCTGGAAAGGTAACCCCCTAGGAGGGACAGCAAAACAAAACAGGAAAATTCAACATTTGAATTCAAAATACAAAATTACTGAAGAAGCAGTCTCTACAGCCAATATGTTACCAGTAGGTCCACTAATCAGCAACACGTATTCAAGGAATATTCCACATATTGAGCTGATTTAACAGCTACATCTGAACTGAGTAAGGCTGCAACTCAAACTTCCATGTCTCTGCAGAGTGATAGCTAACATAGTACTGTCATGAGAGCTAGGGCATCACTTGGCCATAACAGTGTTAGGACTGTGTATTAATATGTCCTGTGCATATTTGAGACTGTTCACCTGAGTGCGTTTCTGTGTACTTTATCCAGCTTCTGTGTGCAGGACCAGAAAAAAAAATCAAAATGTTCAAATGTAATATGATAGCTAAAGAAAAGCAAACAGAACTGAAACAGGAATTTGTTTTTCTGTCAGTCAGTAGAAGTTCTGTTGGGTTATTAGTTCTTTACCTCACATTTACTTTGCCTTCATACTGCATTTTTGTTTAGCTTTAAAAAGTGAGAGAGCATAAACATACAATAGCCTACATGTTATATTATCTCTTCTTTCTGTAAAGCATGAAATTACATAAGATTGTATCTTCTTATCTAGAAAGTCTTAAGCCTTTTGTGAATAGTGCCTATAAGATACATGTATTAACCTACACATATACTTTTGGCCTATATTCATTCTCTTTGGTACTAAAATTGTTGCTTTCTGTATTCTGGGGATATATGCAGGAAGGTTACACATGAATTTTCAGTGTTGCCTGCGTCACTCTGATAAGCTATTGGGAAAGCATTCATTTCCTTTTTTTCTCTTTAAGCACAAATTACAATACTGGAAACATATATCCTGAGGATTATCCAAATTAACCTTATATTTGTGAATCAAAAGAAAAAAGTAAAATTATCTAAACTTACAATTAATTTTTTAATTAAAAAAAAAAGACTTCTGAAAGCACTGCTGCACAACCAAATTAACGTGTTTGTTTTTACTTTGTAAATGTAGTACATTTACTCCTAAAATGCAAGGCAGACGGATGGGGACTTCAGGGAGAATCACTAAGAGCACAAGTGTGAGCGGAGAGATGTATAAGCTGGAGCACAATGATGGGAGTCAGTCAGACACGGCTGTCGGCACAGTTGGAACAGGTGGGAAGAAAAGGCGTTCCAGTCTTAGTGCCAAAGTGGTTGCCATAGTGTCTCGAAGGAGCAGAAGCACATCTCAACTTAGCCAAACCGGTGAGTAAGACGCATGCTATTTGGAAGCAGGACTCTCACCAGAGGTGGTTTACCATTCTTTCATCTGTGGCATCTATGTTACATGTATTTGGATATAGTCCACTTAGGAGAAAAGATTTTCTAATTGTGAAAAAATTTCTGATATATTAATGTTCTTTGATCATGAGACAACTACAAGAAACCATATACAAATGCCTTATAGCTATGTACTGTAACAACTTTCTGTCCTGATCAACAAAAAGTGTTTTCATCTCTTAGAAGCCTTATTTACAGGTAGGCAAATAAATGTAAAAACTCCTCCGTGGGTATCAGTAGTGGATGATCATTTGACTAAGGGCAGCCATTTATGTGTAGAATTTTTTTATAGTGGAAGCATTGACTGCAAATGGGGGAATTGAAATCTAAGCAAATGAATGTCAGTTATGTAAGTTGTATAGCAAGTTGTATCTGTAGTGCCAAAAATGTGGTTTTAAAAGCTATCTTTTTGTTAGTCAAGAGTAAATCCAATAATTTCTCTTTAAAAACAACACAGGCAAAATAGGGTCAGTGAATTCAGCTAAATTAGGCTAGAGAATGATGCTTCATTAGGAACATGAGACTTCCAACCCTTTGTGCTACTTCAGAGATCTTAAAAGCTTAATATCTGCATAGCCTGAAGGTAAAAATAATTCATACAGAAAGATAAAAAATGGAAAAAAAACATGTTTTAAAGTCCCCTTCCTTCTCCTATTGAACTCTGATGAAGACTTTTGCTCTTGTCTTCAGTGTGAGCAGGAGCTGACCCTAAGGGTTCTTTCTTACTAACAGAAAGTGAAGGGAAAAAAGAAAAAAAAAAAAAAGCTTCAGCCTAGCATTAAAATTAGAATTTAACTATACAGCAGGTCACCTCTCCTCTTACATAGTCAGGATAATCTAGATTAAGGTAAGTATTATCTTGTTGTTTTTCCTTTTTTTTTCTTTTTCTTTAATGGACAGATGAGCAGTATGTGTTTCAAAATGTAAAGCTTAGTCAGCTTCGACAAAAAGATTTCAGTATTTTTCTGCACTACTCATTTAGGAGTTTTAAGCCAGAAAGCATATAATCATGCCGTTAAACCAAATGCTAGCTCCAGCAGGCATATTTGAAGCCCAGAATTTTAATACTGTGTTGCTCAAAAACGCAGTGAGGTTATTAGTACTTCACCTGAATCTGAGCCCAGAATACAGATAGCTGTACACAGTAAGTTGTTATTTTAGATGTATCAGAAAAAATTACATGCTGTTAGGTAATTAAAGGTGATGCGATGTTAAGAAAGGATTTTAGATTGTCATTTTACTCCCCTTACTAAAGAACAAAATATTTTAACTATTTTACTGAGTATTTTTGTAATTTGATCTGGCATTCCTCTCTAGCTCCTAAATCTCTTTGAAACAGGAATTGCTGTGCCGGAGCAAATCTTTGCTCCATCTTATCCAGTAGTCCAGCTCCAACCAGGAACCAGAGCTATATGATTAAGAGGAAGGCATGGGGAGCTGCCAACTTAGGGATGATTTGCCTTCTATGAACTTCTTAGTGGAGTTAATAATTAACTTAAAATCTAAACTGTGACTTTTGAACACTTTTTAACATTATTTAATTAAAGCTCAGATGCTCCCGTTCTCCACACGTAGTTGCGATAGCTCTCTAAATGTTGGCAAAATAGAAATTTTGCAAGGAGCAGGGCACCTGAAGTTCTAATGAAATACAAACAGCAAATTGTGAACCACAACTATGTATTATTCTGGATTGTAAAATAGAGCTGAGAATGATATTTACTTTGCCTTACTGTGGCTTAGGCAAACAGTACTATCTCTGGTATGAGACAAGCAAATAAAATGTGGTATATTTTATTAGTCAGTATTTTTTTAATTTAATTATGTTAGAAGTCAGTGAGATTAATTAATATGTATTTTTGTAAGAATATACACAGGCGACTTGATAGATTTTCCAAAGAAAATCCATTATTGGAGACTAAATACTCATGCATAAATCTGGAACACACTTCTCTTCCTTCTTATGGTGTACAAGAGTAGAGGAGGGATCTAAAAATGACTAATTAATTGTAATATGTTGCACCTAACTAAATTTATGTTTCTGCCACTCAGTAAGAAAAAAAAAATCTATTTTGGTGATACAATATAAACTAGATCTTTAAAAATGGTTATGTAATAACTCACAATAAGGGATTAGAAAGAAAGCAAAAGATTGGGTATGTATTGAAATTCTGATTTTCCATATTTCTGGGGAACATGTATATCCAAACTTCCATTTTTACTATTGTCACTAAAGCTAGTAAAGTTAACTTCCATCTTGATTTTTCATTTGAAGAAATGGTCAGTAAGGGCTGAAATCCATTTTTTTTGGTACATTATTCTTGTTTTTAGCATAGTGCATGGGTTTAATCTTATAAAATTTAGAAGTGCCTATGAAACTGCTACCAGATAGCATTTATTTCTAAGAGTTAATTTTCTTTTCAATGAAAAAAGAAGAGTGCTTGTTTGTGCGTGTGAGCCTGTGCATGCGTGCGTGAACCTCTTTGCATTTATGGAGCAGATTTATTTTGTACACCCTTATTGGTCACTGCTGTTGGAAAATATTTTTTTTCTGAATTTGAGCCTTATAAGACTGTCAATGGAAGGGTTACTTTTCATTTTTAAGTAAATCTGCAAGGAAAGTACCTTTCAGTTATGTACCTACCCTCCAGTTATGTTTCAAATTTTGTAATACTCTTTGTAACTGTTCATTGAAATAAGGAAATCCTTACTTAGTATGATTTGTTTGTTGTGCCTACAAATTGGTTAGATTTTAAATTTTATAGAAAAAAGCTTGTAATCTGCAGGCAGTATTTCTGATGACAAACCAGTTTTTCTTATACTATCACAAGTAAATGAATTAAAAAGGGGCAAGCCACACCAAAGACCTGTAAGCGTGAAAACAGCTCCGGATACATTCTGTGCAATTTTATTCTAATTCAACTTGCATAATTTTCTCATAGTTTCCTGACCAATTAGTTACTTTGGCTGGTATAGTCAATACAGCATTTTGATTTGCTATTTTGGGTTTGTTTTGAAACAGAAATTGCTACCTGATGAAGTAGAAGTTTTATTGCGAAATTTATACCATAAATAGAGACATAATAATGCACTTCTGGGTGGGTGGCAGCAATGGTAAGAGCAATTCTCTTCATCACCTGTGAAGAGAAAAGATCAAGTGTTCATAAACAGAAATGTTCCCATCCCTTCCAAATCTCCTGGTACATGCAGAGGAGTACCTTAGAAGGTGAAAGGATTCCTCCCTTTTATTTCTAACCCCATCAACAGATGAGGGTTCACAAAGGTCATCTGCTGTTAGAAGCACACTTTTTTTTGTTCTGCTAAAGTCTGTAAAGTGTTTTGTAAAGATTCTGCCACCATATCATCACCGTATTGCTACCAGAAATTGGGTAGTATCACATCTCTGTGACGCATTCACTCTGATACAAATGCCTGCTGGGCTAGCAAATTTCTAAGGCACATGGGCGGGTGAGCTGGCTGTGTTTTCATTTTTTTTTATTTAGGGACTTGACGAATTTTCATTCTTTACTCATCTCCAACGGAGACCAACTTTTCTGTTAAATGCATTGAGAGTAAGAGTTTAAAAGAATTACAGAATAATTTGGAAGTGTTTACTTGAGATTTACAGAATATAATAGCTAGTACAGATAGAAGGACTTAAAATGCCAGCTCTGAGATTAGTATGAACGAAACCACCAATGTTGTGACTGGTAATTGTTTTGAGACATGGTGCTCAACACCTTTAATGCCAGTATTCTGACTAGCTTTCCACTGACATTGCTTGAGAAGCATTAGTGATAATATATCAGACACAAGTGAGACTTTACCAAGGATATTGTGTGTATTTCCCATAACTGCTTTGAAGCAGAGAAGTGGCAGGTAAGGAGGAAATGAAGGAGGTTGGAAGAATGGAGAGCAAGACCAGTTTCATGTTTCACTGATAGTGATGTTTTTTTTTCTAAATGGAAATACCTTGCCATATTTATAGTATGAACCATAATGAAGTATATCTACCTAAGAACTAGAGTTATTTGCTGTCCATCTTTTGTTTAAGAAGGTTAACTTCAGCAACCAGAAATAAAGGTGTGGGCGTCAACTTTTTGGACAAAGTTTATGTTCTGTGAAGTGGAGCTGAAATCAAGTGTTGTCACAAAGGGAAAACAGACTGAAAAAAACCTCTGTGCTTCTGTGGGCTGGATACTTGGAAGGTGTCCTTAACTGTCTGCTTACTATGTCTGAATGCTTCCCTCAGAAAGTAACTGGCAATCCAAGCAAAATCATGAGAGAATATTTTAACTTATTTCCCTATGTAAAAATTGGTAATTCCCTCATATGAAATACCCTGTAGCAGTGTATTTTTCTGGAATTTGCTGAAACTTTCCCATTAGAGAAGTGGCTTTTTGCATGTTTTCTTAAATTAAATTTCAAATTCCCAATTTCAGTAAAGTTACCATCATCTAAGTGAGGAAATGCTTATCAAGCAATGAAGTCCTAATAATCTTATACTCCACAGTATAGCTGACTGGAAGAGTGATCCTTTGATGTGCTCTCTGTAGTGTTAAGAAAACTTCTTCATCTGGTTGAGCATCCAAAATTTCACTTTCTAAGAATAATCATAAGAACTGTTTGTCTCTTGGTTTTGTTGGGTATCAATGCATCCTCTAGTGATGCAGAATGTGACGGTTCAGTGGAGGTATTTTAGCAACACTGGACTGCCCTTAAGAGCTGGACTGTTGGGAGGCACAACTACAGTGTGATAAAAATAAGACTACCTGGATAACATGAAAATTAATCAAAACAAAGGAATCTTCCAAGTTCAGAGCTACATAATTTCAGAGTAGACACTGCTAGAAGAAAATCTGTTTTTCATTTGGTAATGCAAGCAGAGATAATAGTTTGTCCATCCTTGTAGTAGTTCTGTGATACAACATGGGATTTCATACACGTCAGTGTAGTAATTAGTACAGATAGAGCAGATAATAAATCCGGAATAAAATGTACTGATGGGTGGAGACTTTTGAGAGAAGGGAGGTTGTTTTTTTTTCTATCTCAGGAAAGCTATTGCTTCCTTCCGTAAAGAAGGAAGCTCGGGAAAATAATATTGCTATATTTTACAAGGGTCTTAACAAACTTTATTTCTAGCAGTCTGGGTTTTTTTTCCGAATTATTATTCATTGAATGAGTCTCAATTATAAAAAAATGACAAGAAAGCATGTTTCTTTTAACTTTCAGCCTCTGAGTTTATTTTAATATTAGTCATTAAATAAGTATACTTAGAAAATTTTTTGATAAGAAAGCTGATTGTTGGACAAGTTCAGTAGACTGATTTTATCTAAAATGCAATAAATCATTCTTTTTATTAGAGTGGATGTATAACTTGGAGATTAGTAAGGAATACTGGATGTCAGGGAAGATACTGGTTAAGAGGAAGGCATAAGCTGGTTTTCTTAAAACAACAGTCAAAGAGTGCTGCCTGGTTGAATTTCTGAGACAAAAACCAGTCAGATTTTGTTAATATTTTAAAGAGAAACTGTGCATGTGCTGCTAGAATATGCTGATGATAGTGGTTTGGAAAGCATATCACTTCCAGGTGATAGAGGGGAGGACTGATGAACTCAGGGACCAGAGTAATAGAACTTGGATAAAATGTGGTAATGCAGATTGCAAGATCTTTCCTTTCAGAATGACTAATGAAGATTTCCAGATGCAGTCTGGGAGATCTGTCATCTAGAAGGAATGCAGGAGGAAGACAATGGGTATAATAAAAATCACACAATGAATATATGCTGTTTATAAGGTCTGGCCAAGGAAAAGGCAAATGCTATCCTGGATGTATCAGGGAAGGTTTTTCCTTGGGCAGCTAAGAAAATGCTAAGATAATTGAAAGAGGCGCAACTGACAGCTCATCTGGAATACTGGTGCCTCAACCTTCAGGAAAATGAGTGCTGGATGTTTGTGTGAATAGAAACCTTGAAGAAAGATTTATTGTCTGATTTGATCAGCCTATAAATATGAACGTTGAACAGGGATATGATTGTTGTGCAAAAATGCAATGGGAGTAGATGTCAAAAAAGCAAAAGTGTTTTTGAAGCTGAAGGGCAATGTTATCAGGAACTGTGGCATAAGATCAAATGGGTATAAATTAGTAATGAGTAAACTTCGTCTAGAAATTATAATGAAATTTCTAAGTGTCAAAACAGAGAGATAGTTATCTTAAACCTCTCAAGGAATGTAACATACTAGAGATGAAACAGCCCAGTTTTTCTTCCATTGTCTAGCATAATATTGTCACTGTCTTCATGGGATTTCCTTTCTGATGCTCTTTATGGTTTTTGTTGGTTTGTAGTTTTTTGTTTTGCTTACCACTTCCTGTTCAACCAAATAAGGTACTACAAGATCTTAAATTTTCTAATTGTAGATTCGGAAAATTGTCTTAGATATTAGAATTAACAAAAGTCTTACTGTTGAACAGTTGCCCTACATGTTTAGTTTATCCTTCTCTAATTCACTTGTTTCTTCACAGTGTTGTAGAAGAGCATTTCCAAAGCGTTTGTTTGCACTGGGTATTCAACTCTGCAGAAACACATAGATCTAACATATGAGCTTCTTTACCTACAGATACCTCCATTTTGTTATCTTGTCTGCACACCTTGCAGATCTTTTCTTTAACATTAGACTGCATACCCTTGAGAAACTACTTTCCACAACCTAGGAGAAGTGTAGTGGACCTTTCTGCATCCTCACCCATTGACCTCATCTTCCTGCTCAGTGTTACCTCAATAACAGTGTCTTCCCTGTCTGGTTTGTTATTTTGCACCAAGCAGTACATAGAGTTTGCTTTGCATAATTGCAGTGTTCTGTGAGAGCTACAATGCAGCTACACAAAAAGAAGAATGAAGGGAGACAGTAGGAAGGATTTTTCCTTTAAAGCAATAAAATAAAATAAAAATCTGTAGTCCGGCAGCTAGGACAGTAATAGACAGCAACAGGATCATAGCTCTAAACCTTGCAACCCAAAGCAAAGAACACCCCGCTGAAAGCAGCAGGAGCTCCTCATGCACCTACCTGTTTCTGCAGAAGGAGGAGGGAAATGAACAAGGATGAAGAATAATATTAAAAACAAAGAAAAAGGCTTGATTATTTTTGTAAGAGGAACTCTTTGTTCTGGTAATGACACTTAATTCTTTGAAACTATTGAGTGAATGTAAGCATGCTCTCTTTTATTTACTGTTGCCGTCTAGCTGAGGAATTCAGTACCCTTAATAGAAACATAATTCAGTTCCAGTAACTCATCTTCCAGGAGATTTCCTAATAAGGGCTAGTATTTTCAAACAAAGTCCGACTGCTCTTCTGAGTTTGTGTTACATGTAGTTCTTTTCCTTTTTCCTGAAATACAAATTTTGAATTTGACTCCTACTAGATCATTGTTTGACTCAGAATGAAAAGTATTCTTTTCTGTTTATTTGCTCTTTCTCCCTACATTTTTAACAGAGATTTTACTGCAGTCATTTAACTCCATTAATTGTACTTTGGGCTATTTTCAGTATAAAAGTAGCATGGGCTTTAGAAGTATTTATTACATTCCAAAAGTACGATATTGTACTTTTGTAAGCTATGGCGTACATGTATTGTAGAATTATAATTTCAGAATATATTCAATGTATTTAATAAAAAGTAGCTTTACAGTTTTGTTTCTGTTCTATTTATTTATGGAATGTTTTATAGAAAGACTTGATGATAGTTCTTGTATTTAACAGAGGATTGTTTAAAGAGAATTATTTGCTTTTTCAGCTGATTTATACTATGTTCACAACTTTGTGCAAGTATAAATGCTGGATTGAAATAGTATCAAAATTATGACAGAGAAAAGAAATATAGTAATGCCAAAGTATTGTCGATAGGGGGAAAAAAAAGTCTAGTATCCTCAGGTTAAACATTTCTAAATAAATGCCTATCTCCAAAAGAGTATCATCCTTAAATTTTATTACTCCTCATGTACTTCTTGCCCAATCAGGTGCACAATCTGTGGCTTTCTGGAATTTGTGGGATTTTGTAGAAAGGTGTAGAGTACCTACTGTCATCCATAGGAAAAATCCTCTCACTCTGTGGCACAGGAATGATTTCCTATCTCACAAAAACATAAAGCCCCCTTTGCATAGAATCAAATTATCTTGCTTATTTGTGATAGACCTTTGGTTAGTCTTGTTTATTTCAAAACAGTCCTACTCCAATCTAGAATAAACTTTGATTTTTATTTGAATGAAATGACTTGTTCAGCATGAAACAGCTCAGTTTTTAGGCATTGATATGGGATCTCAGGCTGGCTGCACTAGAAACAGATGGATCTGCCACATTTTCTTCGCAGTGCTTTTTCCAAGAGTCTAGGTGAAGTCTGGGCAGAGCTGAGCGGTCACATACAATCCCCTACGCAAATGGTGCTCAAGACTGTTAATGTTACCAGCTTTTATTGAATGTCAGAGTTTCTCACGCTGTGGCCTTTTCCCTGATCCTTTCATTAAATGCAAAGCAGAGCTCTAGAAAGAAGATCAAAATATATAGTAGAAAGAGAAATCTTGAAATCTAGTCAGGGTATTATAGTATTTCTTTCAAACCATTTATGGTTTTATTTTGCTCATGTAACTGAAAAGTATGCAATAACTTAAAATATTGTAAAACTACTCTTAATTCCTTTCTACAAACACACAACGGAAATTTTCTTTGCAATCTTCTTTTACAGATCATCTCTAGTATTTTTCTTGCTTGCTTGTAGCTTCAGTGCAGCTTCAGTCAAGGACAAAGTAGGGCTTTGCATCTAAATATTGGCAGAACATCTTTATTTGATTCCAGGACAGGATTTCTAATATAAGTATCGTATCTCTCAAGCCATTAGGGGCAAGAAATTAGTTAATTCTGGATATCTTAGAAAATATATATTTTTTAATCTTATCATTAATTTCATTTGATGAAAAGATATTAGTGAGTTGAGTTTTTTTTTTAAAAAAGCACATTTAGCTGAATGCAAAGAATCATTAGATTCAGAGATTTTGTTTTAATCTTTCTAGCACTTTTACATGAATGTGAATGTGAGAGTGAGCTTTGAGGGATTTTTCAGTATTTTTTTGGCTGAGAATAGAACAGTTATCAACAAAATCCAAATGAAAACCAGGAAATGCAACCTAAAACAAAACAAAGCACCAAAAGGTGTTTGAAGGGATTTTCAAGGGTAATATCACTTGCTGCTTTTACTGTAAAATCTGTGTAGATATCTGTACCTTCTGAAGTACAGAGGAATCACAGATAATAACCTTAGACATACTGAATTTAAAATCACAAGGAATGAAATATGAACTCAGTAAAATTATTATTTTTAAAAGTTTGTAGGATTTTTTGACAATATTTTTTTTTGCCAAGTTATTGCATGAAAAATGACTTTGAGTAGTAGAACTTATGTACAATTTGAAAGGACACAACGGATTCTGTGTATTTCCTTAAGTATGAATTCAGATGAATTAAGTTTTACAAGACATCGCCAACAACATCATGTAGAGCAGATACTGATCCACTAAACATTTTAGTGTTGCTGTATCTCCTTTTTTTTCCCACTGAAACAAAAATTAGTTGAATAATTTCAGCTAGAGAACTGTGCAGAGCACACCTGAGGTGCAGTGTTAAAAGCAGCGCCCTCCATTACTATTTGCAGACCATGAAGGAAGTTTGAGTTCAGCTGGCTGAGACCCAGTTGACAGCAGCACTGCATGACATGAAGAGACAGATGATGAACAAAGACCATTTCTGGCCTTGTTCCCACATGTGCATCAGTCTGTTGTAGTGTCTGCTAGCCAGGGCTATTGGCCAGTCCAATGTTGACTCAGTTTCCAAGAAGAGAAGGAGCAGCAGTGTAGTATAAACAGTGTGACAAAGGAATTTGATCTCTGTATAATATTTATTGCTGGAGTCCTCTCCATCCTTTAGATGGCATATAAATTAAATTAACATAAGTAATGACCACTTTGGCAAATCTTTAAATAGAACAAAGAAGAGATGAAAATGAGCACATCATATTACTTGCTAGTCCAGAACTCCTTTATGTGCATGTTGCTTCTTGCCATCCCATCTGATACACACAGAGGAAAAAAAAAAAAAAAAAAAAAAGGATAGGGGCATCTAATGAAACTGTGCTTCTTCAGGAGAAAGCTCAGCTCTTCCGTGGCATTGGCTGCCCTGCTTGCTGGAGAACACTTGGTCGTCATGTATAGACTCTGCTCATGAGTAGCAGTATTTATCATGGGAGATGACCAATCTCTGCACAAACGAATGACTTCCATTATAACACACCACATGTGATTTCTTTTTAAGGAAAATTAGTGAGAATTTAACAGAAGATTAGGTTTAAATATGCATTGTTATTTTAACACTAACAGTTTAATCTTTTCCTTTGTACATGCACTGGTATTTCAAGTGTTTCAACTAAACTTGCAGAAATTTTTAGCCAATCTTTTTTACTAACCTGCTACATTTTCTTGAAATTGCCAAGGGGAGACAAATTATGCACAAAAAGAAAGACTAGCAAGTTAGTTATCTCTAAGTCATTAATATGTTTTCAGAGTGCAAATACTTTTAGCAACTGTGGTAAATATTGACAATTTCAGCATTTTGAATGTTGTGCTACCTTTTTTTGTTGTTGTTTGATGCATATAATTTTTAGTAAATTGTGGTCATGTAACTTCCTAGGGGAACCAGCACTGTAAAATGTTGATGTTTACATCTATATTGATTTCTATTACAAAGCTACATGCTACCTATATGAGTTATTTGGTATAAGATACTCTTAATAAGACATGTAATTTGCAGCATGGAAGCTGAATTACCATTTCCCATTTTACAGACCACAGTATAGTCATTTGCTTAGACTTTGGTGAATAGTTTATGTTGCCTCTCTGTGCCCTCTGGTTTCTGTTGGAAGATTAACTCTTGAACTTGCAGTTCAATTTAGTAAGATTTGACAACCTGTTGAGATTTTCAGACTGAATTCTACAAATATTTAACTGCAGTGTCATAAACTTAAGACATTCAAATAACTGAAAGAATAAAATGTTTTTTTTTTTCAATGATCTGTTATGTGTTTACCCTCATAAGTTACCTGAGAGTTGCTTTGAAATTATTCAGTGTTTACAAAAGTCCTTGATGCTCACAGACAAGCACTCCTTTGTAGTTTATTTTATTCACCCATATTGACTTTTTTTCATCTGGCAAAAAAAAGAAAAAAGAAAAAAAAAACTGATTCTGGTGCCTGACAGATTTAAAAGCACTGCTTTAACAGAAATCTTAGAAATAAAGTGTCTTTTTATTTTGAGCAATTGTAAATGTCTGGCAAGCCCAGTAGAAGTTCCCTATTAGGAAGTATGACACCTCAGAGTCGCTCACTCATTTCTGTTGGTTTATAAATTAAGAAAAATGCAGGATATTGTGTTACTGACAAAGAAAAGCAAGACAGAAGTGTCTATATGAGAAAATGATGTGCCTCTTCACACTGTTGGTACAGAGAAGAAATCTGCTTTGCTCTCCTTTGTCTGCATCCTCTCCAGTTTCTTCATGGCTTACAGCTCCTGAGCACATTCAGACAGTAAGTACAATGGGGAGACTAGTACTAAGCCTAGAGGAAGCCGTTGTCTTTATGCCCTCACTTTCATGATTTGTGAAACACAGAAGTTTTGTGGTTAGGTAAGATAGAGTCAATGCCCAAAACGGTTCCCTGACTTCTGTTTTTGAAGTTACTTTGAATTAGCACTATCAGTGTGAAACACTACTGAAAGATTTTTATGCATAGGCTTCTGTGTCTTTAGGGTAAAAAAACAATTTATTTGTACTGTTCTCTCTGATCTCAGGACAGAAATTGTCAGACTAGCAAGTTATCTTAAAATGCAAATAGATTCTCTGTTTACAAAGCAGGTTAAAATACCTGCACATCTCTTCCAGGGAGAAATCTTAGGGCTGCTGTTTTGATTAGTTTTGCTTTCACATGGCTCTTGATAGCTTTATTTATAGCTCTGCTCTGCCATTTGATTAGATTTGATGGTGCAAAGTGTTCTCTCTCAGAGCGTGGCCAAACTGAAACACTGAATTAAGTATAGATGTGACCTCGGATTTATAGATAAAAGTAAATCAGTTTTGCCCATCACTCTCCCTTTGAAAATTATCCCACTATCTTTTTTTCCTCCTGCCCAAGAATCTCTTCTAGAGTTCATGGTCGGGGCAGGGTAGGAGGATATCTTTGACAGGATCCATCTGCTTGATTCAGTAAGGACTCTGAAGTTACTAAAATGTTAATGCTAGAAATGTTTGAGGGACATTAAAAAACAAACTCCTCAGTAAATGCCTTGTATAGTTCACTGCCTTGTTGAAATGTAGTATTTATTGATAGGAAATGAATGATTAAGCAGTAAAAATTTTGAAAGATTCGGTTGTCTTTAGCTTAGAGGCATGCCTTCTTAAGAACCAAGTTCTTCTACCTGCATAGAGGCACTCAACAGCACTGTGAAGTGGTTGCTTAAGACAGGTGACATGCAAGACCCAGTTGATCTAGGAACCAAACTCTTTCCCTCTTCTCCGTAATGGCTTTTGTGAGCCACAACCGTATCCAGAATTGATGCAACAGAATTGAGTTGCAATTATATTGCATTTATTTCTCCTTCAATCTGAAAAAATTTATAGCTCTGGCAATAGCCTTATATCACAGCAAGAAGAGAGCAACTGTCTCTAGTTTATGTTGGAACAGTCAACCTTGCACTAACTTGTGCAGTTAGTGTAGAACTAGGTCTATACTTAGCTCTGAACAGATAAACCATTGTCATTAACTAGGGAATTCAGGAGAAAAAGTTTTGGAAAAAGTGACATGGAATGAGGTGGGTTTGAGTGGTGGACTACAGTTTTGGTTTAACTGTACTACATAGTTGTAAATAGTTTTATTTATTTTTTTTCATGTGATATTCATATGCTCCATTTCAGAGTACAGTCCTATATGGGAGTTTGTTGAGATCCCCAAATTCCCCTTTCAGCCAAGGTTCATGCTCTCCCAGTGTCCCTCACAGTAGTTTCTTTTCCAAAGTTGGCACCTGACCAAAATGCTAGACCTACTAAATTGTCTTACATTCATTTTGGAGCATACGTTTTTAAACATCTGACCACTTTCCCCAAATATTCAAAAGAGTGATTTTTTCGAATACCTCTAGATTGCAAGAGGGTACCACTTAAAGCTTTCTGATTTGGTCAGGAGATCGGGGCAGAGAGGAGGGGGATACTCTGAAGAAGGCTAAAAGTTCCTAGGCAGTCCTTGTCATTATGACCCAGAAACAAGTCTTCTGCAAATGCTGGTGACTGAATATTTGATGTTGTGCATTGTTTCACAGACATAGTATCATTCTGTTGTAGGTGGCAGCTATTTTCATTGCTTTACTTGCCGTAGTTTAAACCAAACCAAACAAACAAGCAAAGTCAGAATGAGTGCATGTTAATTAGCATGTATTAATAACCCTTCAGTAGTACCAGCAAGCCACTAGCACTGATCTAAGATGGCTTTATCTCTCTTCCTTTTCTTTGGCCCAACCAGCTGAGTGCTGGCTAGAGATGTTTTTATAAGGGCACGATGTTGAATGCATTAAATAATGCGTAGGGTAGAGTTGCTAATTATTTAGCCTCAATTTTCTCTACTTGTCATTATTAAAGGTCATTTAGGAAATCTTTCCAAATGCAGATGACCTGGTGAAGGCTCACTGAAGCCTGTGCACTCCAATCTAATTATTTTAAGTACAAAATCCTAGTATTGCTCCTCTTTGTTAAGCTACTTTATCAATGACACTGAAAATTATCAGGACTTTATTCAGCAGCGTTGAAGTTCAAAGTCCAAAGTTCTGTCATTTATCAACTTTCATAAGGTAGTAAACCTTCCTTCTAAAATAATGTGTTTTACCATTTTACTACATTTCAGAACAATTGGTCAACTAGTATATAACCAAGATAGGGATTGTGTTTTTGTGTGTTTTATTGACTCTGGGAGTAAAATCTGGGGCTGTATCTAGAAAAGCTTGAGTACAGAACTTCTAGACAAATCTAATTCCATCTGCCGTTTATCTCATCAAGGAATCCCATGTGTTTGTGTCTCTCTGGTCATGCTTTTTCAGTACATCTGTGTACTGTGTAGTACAGCCTGTACTTCAGGAGCTGGAGCTGGATTGTGGCCTGGAGAGCAGGAGTCCTGCTAATGATGAGTCAGGCACCATCCTTTGAGGAAGCAGACCAAGTACTGTAAGCACAGAGTGGGATTAATCTGAGCAAGTGTAGGTGTCTACAAAGTAGCTGTTGCTTTACTTCAGGCTTTATTTCTAGGCAGTGGAGAGAAATGTGCATTTCTGTACATTCTGTACAGTAGCCTAAAATGTCTCTTTCTCTCTATAGGCTCTAAGGGAGTCTGGAATGGTCAGTAGACTTATAACGTTCAGCAAGATGCATCCTACTTACCTTGATTGCATCCCCCTTTCTTTCTGCTCTTCCCTTGGTTCCTCTCAGAGGCCTAAATAGCAGTGGCATCTACTGCCACAGGCCTTGACTCTCCTGTAGCTGAATGCTCTAAGGTTTCTTCTCGCCCTGCTTGCACAGAGCAGAGTTGCCTGGATAGAAGAGTTCTTAAGCAATGATCTAGATGCTGAGCTCTGTAATATTAGACACTTCTCTCTTCTGGCTTGGCCTGCAATAAGCAAACTGCAGCAGTGTCATACTCGATCTTTGTCTTGCTGTTTGATGGCAGAGTTCAAGTTACACATTCAAGAGTCTATTGGGCACTCTGCTAATGAAATGACCTTTTTTTTAAAAAGAAAAATGATGGTAGATGGTAGATGTAATATGATGGTTGATGGTATGTAATATGATGGTTGATGGTAGATGTAATACCAGAGATTTCTAAGTCACTGTGTGAGTGCTAATCAGGAGTTAGGTGTCTCTGTGTGTCTATTACATATCTTTTCATCTACTGTTTGCATGATATATTTATAGATAGTATCAACCTTTGAAGAAAAGTACCACCATTAGAAGCCCTTAAGAAGGCTTTAGGAAGTTAGAGGAGGCAGATTTTTGTCTGATGGTCCTCTTACATGTCTTTTCTGATAAGCAAATGGCATCATCAAAACTAGTGCTATGTAATTAATGTGAATAATTCCAGTCAAACTGAAGATTGAATAGCTCTGTAGATGGAAGCAATATAGTGAATTGTAAATTTATTGTAACTCTTATTAAGAAATAGTGTCAGTGCCACTGTCATGTCAGTCAAGCAGAATATGTAATAGCACTGTCCTTTGATATCTTGTTTATGATGAAAAGGTAAATACGTTCACTATTCTTAAAGGCTGGATAATACTTTTCTATTTAGTCTTTGAGTGTCAATAGGAGAACACTGCAAAATGTACTGTTCTGGTTCATCTGGTTCTGCTATGTGTTTGGTGCTGGGTTAAAGGAGAAGTAAATATAACTATATTAGTTTTGCTGGAGGAAGAACCTTTGTACATGTTATTGCTTTTATTCATACCATAATTTTTTACTATAATTTTAATATTACGTTTCACATATTATTGCAAATAATCTGTTGCTGATAGAGCAAAATTACTTTGGTGACTTGGATTTTAGTTGAAGTTGAGGAAGAGAAACAATGAAGCAAATCAAACATCTAGTTGGAGCAATGGTTAATTCCAAAAGGAAGGCTGATGGGGTTGTAGTGACAGATAAGATATTGGTTATCTTCTACCCCATCACTACAATATTGGCAGTATTTATCACAGAAGCAGTATGCAGTGGAGAAGTACGCTCATTAGTGTTTTTTAGAACAACTGAGCATGAAATGAAGTAGTGAAATTGAGAAGTGAACCTTGTTGCCCTGCATCAGAGCATGTCTTTTTCACTCACAGACCATTGTTCTTCCAACAGGCATGCTGCTCAGTGTGTTACATTCACAGGTGGCTTCTCTTTATGTGTCAAAAGTTATCTTGGATGGTGATATATGCTAATTTTTAAGAAATCAATTGCTCTTGAGAGCTTGATTCTGAAAAATGCTATTGATTTCAGGGCTTAAACATTTGGAAACTTGATAAGACTGTTCTGTAGAATAAATGGGTGGCCTTTTCAGTTTGTTTTTTTCTGATTACTGTCCAAAGTTTTCTATCCTGTTCCGACATGCAGTAGCAGTACACCAATAATTTTGCACTCCCAACTGGAGCAAGATCTGCCATGGATACTCTGTAAACATGAACTTAGTTTTGTAGTGCAATTTATTTTATGTGCTCTTCATTTATGTTCTGACGTTTATAGTTCCTCAGACTTCCTTAATATCTGTGATGGTTTTTGTTCTTTGTGGTGTTGGCAGCCATAGACCTCAAAGGATTTTATGAAGGAATGGTAACTGCCATTGTGCCATTTTACTGAGGAGCAAACTCAGGGGATGGAAGTGACCCACTGGAGGTCTGCAGAGGAGTCAAGCCTTCCTCAAAACTTCTGGCTGTAACTACCAAATTAAAAATATTTGTAATTGTTTAAAGTGCATACAAGTACATTGTAAGAGATGTAGTAATCTCACTGGAATTATGCCACATGCCTGGAAATCAAAGAAGCTGGAGTGCCTGCAGATTGTCCATTTTTGTGTGTGACCAGGTGTGCATGTCTTTAATCTTTAGAAGTGGGATATTGGTCTAAGCAAAGGTTACATGGGACCCTAACTGTCCATACATTAGAGCTTATCTAAATATTACATGTATTTTAAATATGCTTAATAATGTTTGCAGTTTGAACTGGGGCAGTTTTTCAAGTTTCAGGCATATTATACTGGAATGGAATTTTTTGGGGAAGTTGACTTTGGTCACTTTCATCACTGTTGAAATGGTCACATTACAATCATGTTTGTAGTTTTATTTAAATATGATTCATTATGTGTCCAAATGAGAGTGAGGTCTAGTCCTATGCATGTTTCACAAGGAATAGTCTCATGGAGATTTATGCAAGATGAACTTGGACCTTGGTGAAAGTTGCTTTTGTGAATAAAGACATAAGAAAAATCTTTCTTCCAGATATAGAAGAGTCAATAGGAACATGCACTTTGGATTTGTTTTGAATTACTCATGCTTTCATGTTTATTTTGATATAGTCAATGGACCTATGTAGACCAAAGTTCTTCTGAAGATGACAGAACTATTTATGGAAAAGTTAATGCCTTTGAAACACTTTTGTTCTTCATTGTACATCTTTGTTTCCCAGCTTGGCATTCTCTCATGAGAGAAAAAGATCATTGGATAATGGTATCTCATCTAGGGTTAGAAAAACTAATTTTGCTTAAAAATTTATGTGGATGAAAGGAGGAATAATTTTGAGAATTTTTCTGCCCATACCTTGGAAGGTCTTGACTTGAGAAGAATAGCTTCCTCTAGGATGTACTTTTTTTCTTAAAATATTAAATACATATATTTAAAGCTGGGGGAAAAAAAAGGAGCTATATGTATTCTGCTGAAAACCTATGCAATCAGACACAATGTATGAAAGAATTATAAAGTAAAATAATTTTTAGCAGCTCTCCTAACAAAATTGGATGTTTCCGTCAGAATATATTGTAATCGTAGAGACAGGTTGTGTTTTTGATCTTATGTTTTGACCAATGTGATTTTCATTCATATTATGTATAGCAGTCTTTTTGTCTATGCGCTTATTGTGTTTAAACCTTATTTTGCCAATGTGTTACCTGCTTAGAATTTACCTGTCTTATTTTTGCATGCAATTTAACTGGCCATCGCTGTTCTTATAACAATTTTGCATAGGCTTATACTCAATGACAGCTAACCTCTCACAGTGTGAACACACTCAAAAAGAAGCACTCTCATTAATGATGAGATTAATCCTGAGCAGCAAATAGAGCGTTATGTGTCATTCCAAGAAAAAAATACTATCTGAATTCATTTGTATAATATACAGATAATAAGAGATTAGTGCATCTGTTCCAAAAAGCCTGACCTTCAAACCATTAGCTCTGCAAGATTCAAGCACTATAGTATAATCCTGCTATGAAAGGCAAGTTTGTTTTACTTTTTTATTTTATGATCTTCATCCATGAGCTAATATGTATATTGAAATCTATGGAAAGATGTATTGCTACTTGGCTTGATTTAATCTATGCTAACATAGAGACAAAATTTACTCTAAAAGGCAAGTTTTTTTTAACCAATATTAAACCTCTGTTTAACCAATGATAAGCCTAGGACCATGACAATAAAGTTTGTTGATTTT
Organism: Numida meleagris; assembly: GCF_002078875.1. Lineage (NCBI taxonomy): Eukaryota > Metazoa > Chordata > Aves > Galliformes > Numididae > Numida > Numida meleagris. The sequence continues at coordinate 82,128,970 of NC_034411.1, read as the reverse complement.
ATTTTCACTTTGTGTCATGTACTCTAGGGATCATCGTTCTATATGCTATCTGCATGTAAATTCAGACTTGAAATCTGGGGTTCGAACTCACTATTTTAGATTTTCTTGTTTGTTTTTATGATGTGGATTTTAAAGTTTCCCTTCATACAGAGTTGTTTAATTTTCTGCTACCCTTTTTCCTTTTATTTGGTGCTGAATTTCATATGCAATTTTTGTTTTTCACTTCATTATTTTAAGATCGTTTTAATCACTTCATCTGGGATAAGCTTGACAATGCTCTCTATATCAGAAAAGTAAGAACATTTAAATCTTAGTCTCTGCTTTTGTATAATGTAGAGAAAAAAACTGCTGTTAAGTAATTTGAAGGTATTGGAATTGACTTCATATTGTACTGTAATGCCAATTCTTAATAGCATATGTGGAATAATATTTGTAGGTATTATGTTATTTCAAGAAATGTGTATTTGATCATTGAACTTGCTAAAATGCCTGCATGATTGCATTAAAAAAATAATTGTAGTGCAAGTAGTTCTGTGATTCAGTTGGTGTAAAGTTTTGGAAGAGTTTTCACTTCATAAATAACTAAAGGTTTTGGGAGGGTGTTCCTTTTTTTTTCTATAAAGGAAGACAGTATTAGCACTATTTCATTTACTTTTTCCTGCTCACCCTGCCTTGTGTTTGCAAGAGCTTTAACATTCAGTAAATACTTGCAGACTGCTTATATTTGTTGGCTTTAATTCAGATAGTCACAAACATTCATTTATAATCTCTGACATTCTCTTTCATGGTTATATTTTTATTTGCTTTGTAACATGTTGGTAACAGATGAATTACACAAGCCAACTATCTTGTAGTGAAAATTTAGCAAAATTTAGCAGAAAACAGCACAACCCTTCTGCTTGTATTAGTGCACTTCTTGACTTCCATTAGTATCTTTCCATCGACTGTTGTCTCTTCTCCCTTGCCTTTGATAATGGAAACCGGTTCCTCAATAAGTTTGCAACCCAATAAGGAGAGCTGAGTGGACTGAGAAATGGGCAGCTATGTGGAGCTGTGAAAGTAACCTGAATTCATTTTTAATGGCAATGGTAATGGAACAGATGTTACAAAAAATCCTGCAATCTCAAAATTCTCCCTCCCTTGCACAGTAGTAAAAGCAATACTGACATTGTGGCAAGGTTTTTTTTATGCTGTTGTCTGTATATAGTGCAGTTGAGCCTTTCCATTTTGTCAGTAGTTTTCTTCTGTGCATGTTTGCTGGAAGACACAGGATAGCAATACTGGATGCAAACCTTACTATTTCTTAGCAGGGTTATTCCGGAGCGTTCATTTGGGAACTTTGGCTGAACGATCTGTCTCTAAACTGAGTCTCTGTGTACAGTTGTCCACTTCCAATAATATAAACACAAGGGGAACAATTATATCTTGCAGTTATGCAGTGTTTATCTAGCACAGATCCACTGCCCAAGTCTGTAGGTGTTTTTATATACTGGCTGTTGTAAGTAATGTAAAATTGTTTTGTGGCCATTACCTGGGTCAGCCTCAGATATGAAGAGGAGGTCTTTACATCGCCACAACTTAGCTTGCTTGGGACCTTCCATTGACACATTTCAAACAGTGCTCAAAGGCAATACAAAATAAATTGAAAAACAGTCTAAATCTTATCGTAGGTGCCTTGACTGAAGGAGAGCATTGCTCTGCTTTTTGGTAGTTGAAACTTTAGAATGGTCACTGATGATGATAGAAGTGATTTGCAAACAGTGTTGATCCAGACGAGCAGATCAAACAGCTAGTAAGAAATAGAAGAAATTATTTTTCCTGGGACTAGGAGGAAAGGCTGTAACCAAAATGGGGCTTTCTGGGAACATGTGGCATGAAAGCCTTTCCTCCCTGGGTTTTTATTTAAACCTCAGTTTCTCCCAGGCTTACTGGCTTCAAGCAGAAAACATCCTGCATACTTGATGCGAGTGAAGCACTTTGTATAAATCTGCTGGACATTAATACTGCAAATGACAGCCTGGGCTTGGGGTCCCTGCCATGCACATGCAGAAGGCATGTCTCAGAAGGGTGACATGCACACGTTAGCATTAGCAGCAATAGCATTGCATTCCTGTAGTACTACTGTATGAACATTGCATTGTTCTGACCTCTGGAAAGTGACTTTTTACGGAGCAAGAACATACAGATTGCTTTAACTGTTGCACTGTGTCGGAAATCTGTACCTATGCAAAGGAAATATGTTTCTGCTGGGGTGTGGCATGAGATGTACTGCATCCCTACAGAGGATTTTGCAGCTGTTAGGCACCTGTACAGTACCTGCAATCATAAGCCATGATAAATGTTTATTAGCTGAAATACACTATATAATTCTTTTCTCATTAATCATTTTACAACAATTTAAATCATCAGAATTTTACCATAAAAAGTGCCTGAAATTGAACCAGGGGAGATTTAGATTAGATATCAGGAAGAATTTCTTCAGGGAAAGAGTGGTCAAGCGTTGGAACAGGTTGCCCAGGGAAGTGGGGCAGTCCCATCCCTGGCTGTGTTTAAGAGATATGTGGATGTGGCACTTAGGGACATGGTTTAGCAGTGGACTTGTAGGGTGAAGTGGATGGTTGGACTTGATGGTCTTAAAGGTCTTTTTCAACCTAAATGATGCTAGGATTCTATGACAACTTTACATCAACATCCACTAGAGAGAAATTTACTGCATTCATGTTTTTTGGGTTTTTTTTTTTGCCCATTGTTATTCTTTTTGAAGTAGCCTTTCTTAATTTTGTTTTGTTCTTGTTTTTTTTGTTTTTGTTTGTTTTTTTTCTGCAGGGTCATTTTCTTTTCTTTTTCCCTTATCTTTAATCATCCCAATATTGTGATTCATTATGTACAGTAGATTGGATATCTTCCTCTTTCTTTGTAAAAGGGAGTGAGCACATTGAATACCGAGTTTTCAAAAGTGTGCTAGATGAACTGATTCTTAACCACTTGCAAGAGAAAAACATATTCCGTTTTTGGAATTCAATTTCAGATATACTGAATAATTTGACCTGGAAGCAACTATATGGTAATGTCTGTTTCCTCAAAATGAAGTGTAAAGATGAAAGGAGTAATTCAGTAATGAAGTTCTATTCTTGTAGTACATGTAGGCACTTGGGAGGCAGCGAAACTTTAACTCTGGAGTGCCCCTCTCAGACGGTAACAACACTAACGCTTTTCTGCAGTGTAACTGTAAATTAGTATTGATGGTGCTTTCTTAGTTTTGCAGTCTTTAGTTGGTTTTGTACTGAAATTCATGTAGAACGAGTCAAAACCTCCATGACAATGAAATGTATTTCTGGATTTATCTGACTTTCCTCATCAAGTTCTGTACAACAACAAGAAAAAAAATGCATCAAACAAGGTTGCCAAGAAGATTTTGTACTCCTCTCTACTTGCACATCACTAGAAAACACACAGCTGAGTGAATTTTTGAACCTTTGGGCAATATATTATGAAATGCTTGCTGGCAGGTAGTTTAGTACTTTTTTGCTGCAAGGCCCTGTAATGTAATCACAGTTGTAAAAGGAACTTGTGAGTGAAGCAACTTGATCATTCCTCGCAGTGCTGCGGTGCCAAGGGGCTGGAAGAGAGGGAGAGGCAACTCCAGAGATTGTTCTACCCAGGAACAGCGTGAGATATTTAAACAAAGGCGAAGCTGCTCTAGATACTGGGTGCTTGCTAAGGATTATATTGCAGCCAATGCTTAATTTTGCTTAAACCAGAGGTAAGCCTGTATTTTCTGTGTGTTACTGTGATGAACCTACGTATTAATTTCATTTAGCAGTGTGTGTTAAGCTGTGGTTATAGCTTTGCAATGCTACAGTCATTGAAAAAAACGCCTGTGTGAGTTTGCTATTCCATTGATCTGGTAGGCTGGAAATGTTCTCTAAAGGCAGGTTAGTAACATATTTGAAAGGAAATATAATACTGACCTGGAAATGCTGGTAGTGGTGAAATAAAACTTGAAGGACTTGAAAGTTGCAGTCCAAACAAATCAAACTGCAGGAAAGATGCAGAATATGAACATTGATTATTAGGGTGATAATTGTCGTGAGTAAAAGGAGAGGTCTGTAACGTGTCCTGGTTTGCAGTTGGTACTGTAAAATTAGGGCTGAGTTATTATTCAGAAACTAATCAGTTGCACAAAAAAAGCATGTAACATCCTTTTTCCTAGAAAGTTGCTTTGGTACCAGTGGTTTTGACTAACGTTTCCACTTAAAGATCATATGAAAACTATTAAAAGAAGTAGGCTTTGGGTTTCCATTACTTTTTTCACATATTTCTCAAGAAACTGCTTGAAGATAGATAGTAAGCTTTCTTATTAGTGGTATCTTATAAATTGGCTATTGCTGATATTCTCTTGCAAGGTACTGTCTTTTAACCATTACATTGTCATTTTGTGATTTGAATGATAAATGCTGAAGTATTTGTAATTATGATGACCCTTAATTTAATAAGTCTCACATTCTCTAAAATTGTAATGACAGCACATAACTGAAAACTACTCCAGGACATTATACAGTTATTTAAATATGTTTAAATCCTTAAAGAAATACAATTTTGTTTTAGTTTTTCTGAAGTATCTCTTCTACTTTCTTCTGCACTACGATTTCATTCTCCCTTTCTGTATTAACTGGCAGCTGTGTCCCAATACCCTTTCAGTGGGCAGATGATTTCTCTGTGCCATATGCTGATTCCCTTCTAGGAGCTGGCTGGTCTTAAACAAGGGAGCAGTGTAACACTGTGTTTTGCTGTAAAAACGTTAATGTTGAAGTGCAAACAGTTCTCTGGGCTTCTTTCTTCATTCTGTGTCTGACTATTAAAGGATATATAAAAAATAAGTACTTGAAATTTTATAAACTGTTTATATAGTAAATAATTTGTTGAAAATGTGACTTGTTTATGTTACTAAATTTCACTGAAACGTGTTTTAAGATTTGAAGACCTGGGCATACGCATACTTATTATTGGATCCATTTACATGTTCTGATTTTATATAGCTATTTGCATATACGTGAACAAGATAATTAAGATGCTGTTACTTCTGTATGTTTATAGTGTTTAGTGCAATCCCAGCAGTAAAAGCTCATTGCCGTATATCATCACTGATTGCCTCATTTTGGCTGTCAGACAGCAGTTCATTTCACCTCATTTGTGTATGGACAAAACTATTACTTTGGAAATCTTTGGACAAAAAATACCAGTAATTTAAGAAGTCATATCTTAACTTCTGAAGATACCCTTGCTATCTCTTAAGATACATATGCCCTGGTTAGACTCGGTTGTTTGGTTTTTTTCCCAACATGGGAAAATCATATTTATAAGAATAATCATACAAAGCCACATGCTCGGTTTTACATTTTTTTTAGTAAATATGCCTAATACCATCGTAAGGAGGCAAGATTTTCAAAAGCAGTTGCATAAACCTTAGTGGCCATTGTCAGGTAATAAATAATGGCCTGATTTTTCAAGTTCTTGTGTACTTTTATTTTGAACGTGGATCTCAATCAGTTCCTGTCATTCATTTTGAAAGTACTGCTTCAGTTTTGTAGTTGTCAGAAGGAACTGTTGAGTAAGTGAAGTTACCTTCCTTTGAAATTGAAGTGCAAACTTTTAAGAGCCCGAGTTTGCAAGTTGGCTCTTCAATGAATAACTCAGGAAAAAACTGCTGAAATACCACATATTTTGCAAGTGACCTAGTGTTCAAAGCCAAAATGTTAATGTACTTATTAGCAACATTTCAGACAAATCTTTTGTTAGGTTTGGTGCTTTTATTCTTTCGTCTCTAAATTTGTAAGGGAAAAAAAAATCTTTAGATGAAAGGATTACTTGCATTATCTTTTTTGCATTACCTGAAAATAGTTAATAGGAATGAAACTGGTTTTCCAGCTGAATGTGTGAATTTATAAATACGGTTATGAGATACATTTTTTCCCAACTCCTGACAAAAAGTTCTATCTTAACAGTTTACCCCAGCTGAAAAGGTAAATATTCTTTCTAGAAAATTGTATTATTTATTATAGTATACATTTTGTTTGTAGATTTCTCTTAATAAATAGAAACGGGGAAAAGGATTTAATGTTTTATATATGGTTTTCAAACCTTGGGGTCAAATACCACATAAAATAAACCGCATTCTGCTTTCTTTATGCAGTGGTTGGGAGTAACATTTAAACGACCATTTCTGGAATATTTCAGATGTCTTCTCATGAACAGCATTATATACTCAGGAAAATATGGCAAAACATACAAAATGGAAAATACAGTGGAGTGTTTTAAGACAAAAGTCTAGGGAACATTTGTATTTGTGTATTTGTTTTAACTATTTGTCCTCTGTGCATTGCCACTCTGCACTTTCAGTCTTTGAGAGCAATCTGCTGTTGTGTTCACATGAGAGATGTACACATGTAAAAGAACAAATGGACTTAAAATTATTTCTTCTTTTATTTCTCTATTGGTTTCAGGACTATATCCAAGGGGCACTTTTTCAATTCATGTGTAAACAATTTGTTGCTGTTAAAATGTGTTACATGCAGAGTGTGTGGGATGCAGCACAACTTGTAATTCAGCAGGTCTTCCAGCAGTCAAATTTGAGGCTGCAAAGTAGCACATTAGAAAGGACCAGAAGAAAATGTGCCCCTTGGCTTTCATTTTCATAGTTCCTTTAGTTGAGTATGACCCATGATATTTCAATTGGCGTAGTCTTCATAGTACGTCACGGTCACACAGGCAACGTGCAGGCCAACAGTATGGCCATGACCCTGCCAGGCTCCAGTCAGACCTGGCTTGGAACTGTAGTCTTTCTAGGCTTCCTTCCTCCTGTGCATGAGCATGCTTGAAACCATGAATTGCCCTTGAGTCAAGCAATGACTTTGAGTATTAGCACCTAGCTTATTACCATTTCCATTAGTGGATTGAGCAATGGTGTATCCTTTGCTTTCTGTAGTGTTCTCTTGAACAGGTCATCAGTTTTACATACCACATACCCATGTGTGTATTTGCTTCCATTTTTGGTGCTATCTAAATAGTTGTCTTGAGGTGAGATTCTGGGCAATTCTCAAGGCATCTCTTTCCCCATAGGCAGTACAAGTAACCATGTCTTTTTTTTTTTTTTTTTGTCCTACAGTGATCTCTTAAAGCATCCTATTGACTAAGTCACCAACCTTATGTCCCTGCATATTCCCAGATGTCTCATGGCATGAAATACACAGCTTTACATTGCATGATAAAAGCTTAACTCCAGCAGGCTGTGGCACATCCCCTAACATTATCTCAGACTTTTTATACTGAAACAAGGGCAAAATGTGGCAGCTTTTTTTAAGAGCATGTACATAGCCCATAGGAGAGGCAGGCCAGTGGTGGTGCAGTGGTCAGTCATGCCTCTACTGGGATACAGGTGATTTGGGGCTGTTTGCATTGGCATTGTTCTCTCTGAATTGGATGCGTGTAGAAATGTAATCTACCCTTGAGGTATCTCTAGTAGGCCATCCTGTTTCGATAGGTACTATCACTAACTCTTTCTTACTAATACAATTCTATTCTCAGTAGCATTTTTTTCCCTGGATGCTGTGTTTGGAGGTGATTAAAAAGTACAGAAATTGGACTACATCAGTTGCATTAACATTTTTCTTGTTAGAATAAAAAATCACTATAGGCTGTATTTATAAAATGTAGAATGAACTAGCAAATGCCACATGCTCATTGGTATGTCGTAGCTGGGCTGCTGCAACGGGGCCAGTAATGAACAGCAAAAGGTGTGCAAGCCAAGTATGTCTTACAGCTGCAGATGGCTGTTTTACCATTCTTTTACATTTGTTATCAAACCTGCGAAAATGTTTATCACAATTGTTCTGTAATCGTTTTTCTCTAGCTTGTACCTGTTGAACTATGTGTTTGGGTGAATGGAATTTATGCACATTAATCTGCATTTCTGCTTGAAGAAAGCCTTACACAATAGACAGAGCAGATAGAATTATACAGAACATTTTGCAATACATTTTTCCCCTAAATGGTATTCCGTATAGAGACAGTTTATCTTCAGTCTGCACAATGAGTATAATGCCATTTACACAGTGCAGGCAAATAACTGTCACATGTTATAAAATTTAACTGTACATGTCAAACTAATACAAATCAGCATCAGGACCAAGTGCTCTCCAATAAGTATTCAGACAAGAGTAGAAAATCATCTCAGTGTATCACAGCACAGATATTGAACTTAAATTTTTCATGAAATTTTACTGTTCATATAAAGGCAGGGTTCCAAAGCTATATGCAGAACTGCTAACCTGAAAACAATAGAAGAAGAAAATGAAAGTTCAGAAAAATACACATTATACGGAGCCAGAGAAACACTGGTAGTTGATCAGATCCCACATTTCATTGTGCAGTCAATGCAGGATGGGAAGCTGCACCTCAGAGTGACTCCACAATACCTGACCCCCTCCAGAAATAGTAGAAGGTCTGTAGTGAAGACCACCACATCTGATATTCCGTTCGTAACTTGTCACCATGCCCGCAAGGACTACTTTCTGTCCCCGGCCACCTCGTTGCATTTACACATCAATATGATGAGCGGCAAAATGGCGTTTATTGTTAAAAGCTACAAAACTATATAGTATATCTTATCTTTTACTAGACTGTTCCAGAAGCTCACGCAGGCCCCTGGCCAATCATATTGAATATCCCGCTCTGGCCACTCTCTTCCGAAAGGCCATACACGGAGTTGTTGTACACCTTGTTATGAAAACAAAGAAGGACAGCCTCTCCTTCTTATGACATGGGTTCAAGTAAAGTAGGTGAACCAATAGCAAGCATATGAGGAAGGACCTTCAACGTTACAGCCCGAGTACTCCGTAACATGCCTACTACAACAAAAGTCCCAGCTCAATTCTGCTCTAACTACCTCGTGCCATGCAGAACAAGGCTTTCCTGAGGTTACCAGAGTATACTGCTGAGATAAATTGTTCTCATTTCTTTTTGTGCTGCAGGTAGACATAAAAAAATATATATATGATATGCATAACTGACCTGTGAACCCATGAAATGTGTGTTTCAGTTCTTAGTCCTGGGCAAAAACAATTCCCTTTATGCCATAAAATTCATCTATTTTGCCATTCTGCCTTGGGTTACTTTTATGTTATATCTTATTGTACTGCAGAATATTAAGATTGAGATTGTAAAATAAAATCTGAAAAATGACTCTAATTTTCCCAAGTAATGTTGCAGATATTGGTAACAGTTACAAGATGAGACAAAGATTTTTTTTTTCCTAATCTTCAACCTAAAGAAATTGTTGATGGGGAAAAAAGGAGTGAAATCCAGAATGGTAAGACAGAGAGCAAGGATTTCTCTTGCACAGTCTGTGCATTTAACATCTGGGATGCTAAGAAGCATGTTCAAGCAGCAACATGAATTTTATCCATGGTAATATTAAATTACTCTTACATGACAAACCACTTGCAATTTTCAGCTTCTACTGTGACTCAAAGTTAAAGTAGTACTTTTTAAAAAATTTTAATCAATGGAAATTTCTATAGTGATTATTTTTATGTTTTTTATTACACTTTCCAAGCAAACTGGCTCTCAATGGGTTTCTGCATCCACCATGTTGTCCAGGTGGCCTGAAGCAGCATCTCTCTCCTTGCTTTGTGCCAAGGTCATGGTGATCCTTTTGTGTCTCATCACTCAAGTTTCCTGAGCTGTGAATATTCACAGGCACTTCCATTCAGATGCTTGCTTTTCAGTCTCTACTGTATTTTATCCTTCCAGTCATGCTGTCTGATCTGGCTGGCTAGAGTAAACATTGCAGGGTGTAAACTACAAAATCTGACCTGTTTTCTGGGGACAGATGGAAACAGAGGCACTATCAGAGAAGAGAGAAGTAGAAGACAGCATGGGTGGCAAATACATATCTACTGAAAATACAAGAGTCCTTTGTTGAAAGACTCTGCTTGTGGGCTTTATATCTTAGACTGCCTTTTGATTAATTTTTGATGCTTATCATACATTTCAGTATTGACATGCTAGATTATAGATGTGCACATTATCTGCTTTTTTAAGGTAAAGTGTAGGTTCAAAATGTCATATTCTGCTTTCCTACATATTGAGTCACTTAAGTGTCACGAAGTACCCTGTACAGCCACCTACATTGTCTGGAAGTGGATCCTGCTCTACCTCTTCTAGCCCAGTCTCCTGCATGCTTAGAGGCATTGAATAATGCATTTTCAACTGACCACGGGGAATTTGGATGAGTTGCAGCAAAAGCACAGGGCCAAACCTCAGAGCTGTTGTCCTCAGAAGGGAGTAAAAGGTCTGTGGCTGTCTGGAAGTAGCTGATTTCTTCCATTGAGAGGTACTTATTTCTCTGCTTCTGGATGGCCATAAATAAACAACTACTCAAGGTTTACAAGAAAAAACACAGCCTCTTTTGCTGCAGCAGTGTCTCTTCTTCACTCAGTATTCAAATTCTTTCTTTTTTGTTTTGGCCATGTTATCCATCTCTCTGACAGCACCAGATAGGTGATAACCCCTGGAGAGAAATCTATCCTGTGGGATTTCTCCCTGCTCTGCACCAGCTCTGAAGACCCAAGGAGCAAAGGCCTCCCATTCTCCAGAATGTTGAAGCTATGGTGGGACTACAACATTCCTGGTTTCTGTCTGAAGTGTGGCTAAGATCTGCCATAGCCAAACATCAGTGATGTCTGCGTGAAATAGGAAAGTGAAAAAGTTTTCAGTCTCTGTAGCAGGTGAAGATGGAAGAAGCATTTTTTTTTTCAGGTGCTCCCATGAACAGAATGTGGAAAGGAAATAGAAACTTCACAGACAGCGAATGAACAAGTACTTACATGAAAAGGAAAATGCAGGAGAAGGCTTCTGCATTTGTTCATGTGAAACTTTGTCAAATCTACTGCTTCTTGAGAGAGATTAACGTTACCCTTCGAATGACAGGCTGAATTAAAAGAAAATGAGCTGGGCACAGAGTCTAAAGTCAACACAGATTTCTATGTTACGTAGAAACTTTGGTAGAAGTATTTCAGGTAAAGATTTTTCAAAACAATTGCCATCCTTTAGGAGCATGATATTTGGAGTAGAATTCATTGTAAATCAGCTGTTACACCTGGAGCTTGGACCTGCGCCTGGAAGAGACTGGAAGGTCTCCCTGCTCCAGGGTGACCCAGAAGCTTGCAAGTGGAACTCAAAGGATAATTCAAAAAAAGTGTGATGGAAACTTTTCCAAACAGATCGAGCTGTTAAATGATATCATGAAATGCACTTTACTTTGTAGCGTTCATTGGCAAACTTAGGTTCTGAGGAGTTCATCATCTTCCAAAGGGATTCCTAAAAGATTATTCTGCTTAGAAATTACATAAAACTCACTATTTACTTTGTTGTAGAAAGCAGGATTTTGCTGGGTCAAAATACAATATTATATTTTTGATACCAAGTATTTTAGCGCTTAACATTTTTCTGTTGAATGCATGAAAGGTTTTGTTTCTTCTTTTCTCCTGAGACGGTCATAAATTTGTATTCCCCTAACCTAATGCGATGAAGTACAACTTACCAAGTGTATGGTTAGCATACACTATCACAGCCATCCTGTCTACTTTCTAATTGTATAAAGATTATTAATAGCACATTAATAGAGGATGGCTGCCATTTTAAAGAGAAACCATGACCAGTTTGCAGCTGAAGAAGAGAGATGTCAGTTTACTTTTGTTGGGGAAAACTGCAAGGAAAGGCTTTGTGCTAGACTTTCATTCTAACTATCACTTTTTTTTCTCTCTACTTTCAGAGGCTGGCAATAAGAAACTAAAGAGCACGATACAAAGAAGCACAGAGACAGGAATGGCTGCAGAGATGAGAAGTCGTATGGTTCGACAGCCAAGTCGAGAATCCACTGATGGCAGCATAAATAGTTACAGCTCTGAGGGCAAGTAAGTGGCATTAAAATTATAGTAATGTAAGAAAAGCCTCTTGTCTTTTAAAGAAAGCTTGGGATGTGAACAGAGGTCCCAGCTGGCACTGAGGGGATAGCTATACGTACTCAGATTCTTCCTCTTGAGAAAATTTTAGCAAAACTAAACTGGTTGGGGGCATGTAATAAAATATATTGAAGACTGAAATTGAAAGAGGACTTCTTAGGCTTTCACGTTTTCGCTGCTATTCTGTGAGACATTTTGTCCATCAAAAGAGAACTGAATTCAGACTGCATTACTCAAAACAAAACTTGTCTTTGAGTTGTGTTTGGATTAACTCAGAGTTAAACTTCAGATGTTGTGTGTAAATCCCTGTGATATGAAACTGTGTTCAGTAGTACTGTATACAAAGAGAGTTTAGTTTGGACTTGGTCCAAGTCTCTTATTGAGAATTGTAGAACCAGACTCCAACTGCGCCATCAGTTAAAACCATGCACACAACTGTGGGTAATGGGGCAGCTGTTTTCATTCACTGCTGAATGTCTCAGTCTCTAGGAAAGGATAACAAAGGCCAGTTTGACACAAAAGTGTGCATAAATACTGTAGCCTCCCTACAGATACCAGTGGATCTCTACCTTGTGTGCAGAGGCTGTGATCACCAGAGAATTCTTAGAAGTTGTCCCCTGCAGAAGTGAAAACTGGAGGAATGGAATTTCTTTTTACAAACCAGATAAAAAATAGATGACTTTGACTTCTTTGGCTTCATCTTTTTAAAGTGTACACTATTACACAGCTGATAGTGGATCCTACATTTTAAGAGGGATGAAGCCAGTCAGCCACGATGGTGGCAAGGAGAAGTGTAAAGGTGCAGTTTCTCCATCATCAGATGATAGGGCACTACCTTTGCCCTTCAGCATTCCATCCTCCTGTCCTTCATCTCTCTACAATGAACTGTCAGTCTGTAAGGCTCCAGTCACCCACTGTGGCAATGAAGAATTCCTCCTATAGGGAGCTGTAGACTGGCCTATATTTCTGGTTAACAATACAGAAGAGATGGGAGCCCAGCACTGATAGAATTACAAGGTCTTCTAGTTGATTCCTGATCATCAGAATGCCTGAGATTTGTTCCCTGACTCAGTTTGCAATTGACCTTAACCTTAACCACTGTCCCTGGTCTCTACATCCCTATTCCAGTCCCTGACAAGAGAAAACTAACAGTGAGGACTGTGAAGTGAGAAGAACAGTGATATTTAACAGAGGCTCTAAAGGGGAGCCGAGGGTAATGGTCCAAAGGAGGCAGATAACAAAACTCAGGTTAAAAAGTTAAATGTAATTTGCTGCAATGAAGGAGGAGAAACGTTCCTTTAACAGGATGCAATGCCATGAGTAGAAATTTTATCATGCCTCCCATGAGATTCCCATCATTTTGATTAGGCATCTGCAGGAGCTTGGCTTTGGTTACCTGAGTGGTATTTTGTTTGCAGTTCACCCTTACAGTAGGCAGGTAATTATGGCAATTAGGAGGTGTTTGTGTTGAATTTGCATGGGCAATTTTTCCTTCCTTGTGTGTGTGCATTATGATACTGCCATTAATTACAGAGTCACATGGTTAATTTATAGGTAGTATCATGCCTCATCCTGCATTTTGCAATACCAATCAGATAAATAACTCAGCTGAAATCACAGAGTCCTACAGTAATACCCCAGGTATCACATTATGCTCTTCTACTTGAGCCATAATTAGAGTTTAATGAGTTGCAATTCATGCTTATTAAATAGAATGGAGTACTTCATACCCTTTGTTATTATTTGTGTAGTTAGAGGTGTCTGAAAAATGAGAACACTCTGAAGATTTTTAATGCTAGTAATTCTTCAGCAAAATGTAACAGGAAAGAATTTGGGGGGTGGGGAAGAAGCGGGGAAATGCCAAAAAAGCAAGCAAGAAACTATTCCTAGCAGCTGCAGGAGTGGTGAGTAGTGCCACTGGGGCAAGAAGCAGACTAGATGGCTTGACAGCCATAGTATGAGGCTTGAGCCTGCATCTTGGAGTTAGGTGACTGACATTACTGGGAGGCTAATGAGTGAACTGGAGGCTTCTAATGTTCTTTTTCTCCTCCACCTAAAGAAACCTTAAATAAGATTTATTTAAACTTCTGTGAAAAGCTTACTTTTTGGTAAATCAGAGTTTTCTAATGAAAAGCACCAAGCTGATATTTCCTGGCCAATTTCAGTTACAGGCAGTCTATATTTTTATGCAAACATTGTGAGAGCAGTTAGTCTTGAAGAGAGGAATGGACTATTTGTACCCCACTAACTGGGGCTTGCGGGGAATTTTTACTGTGAATTGAGTGGACCACGTAAATCTGATCTCTAGAAAACAAAGCTTTTCACACTAGATACTTTAATTAGGAAATTTTGTCACTGTTTTATTGAGCCTAATAGCGAATTTCCTTTGGGAGAGAAGCAGATACAGAACAGTGGTTGGCAACCAGGTAAGATGCTATCTAGACTTTGTTCAGAGTCTATTCTGTTCCTGCTGACTGTGATGGGGAAGCTGAAGCTGAGTTTTCCCATTACGGGTTATTCTTTCTCTGAATTTTTTCATTTCTTTGTTTTGTTATTATTTGGAGAATGTATATGTGTTCAAAAGAAAGTGGAGATCCTGGATTACAAAAAAGCAGCTTGGAAATGCACATATATTCTGTGTGAATTCAGTTCAGTCCTGAAAAAGGGTGGACATTAGGTCTAGGTCTCATCCCCACTAGTACAGTTTGCCAGCTTATGGCTTCAGCTGCAACAATCAGTACATTTAACATATGCATTTGTTTTTCCTGTTTATCTTAACTGATGCAGATGACGTTTGGGTATATGTATCGATATAAAATTGTATTAAAAATTAAATCAGGTGTTCAGGAATGCCTCTACATTTCGTGACATTCAGAACAGTTTGTGGTTGCACATTCTGAGCTGCTTGCCTTGTGTAGGAAGTATTTTGTGGGGAAATACTGTAGGACAGTGGAAATTAATCCTGTTCTTACACTTAAGCAGCTTTTATTTTCTTTCAGCTTAATATTTCCTGGGGTACGGCTGGGCGCTGACAGTCAGTTCAGTGATTTCCTTGATGGACTGGGACCTGCACAGTTAGTAGGCCGACAAACGCTAGCAACGCCTGCCATGGGTAAGAATAATATGTTCTGTGCTAGATGAATAATTAGCCAGTACCTATCGAACACACTGCTAGGCTACAGCACCAAAAAGACTTTTACGAAGTGGCTTCCTTCACTGTGAACGTGAAAATGGTGTACTTAGTCACTGTTATTCCTGCTGGTATTTCTAGCATGCTGGCATCCAGAATGAGATGAGAAACAACGTTGCTCCATATGTGAAGTGTCTGTTAATCTCATTTGCAGTTTGAAGATAAGAGGTTGCACTTTCTTTCCCACTGGAAAGTTATTGTGGGTTCTCCAATCACTGTGAAATCTCAGCTGTTCAGCATTTATATTTGATCGCCACAGATTATATTGGATGTGATGGACAATTTCTTACCAACTCTGCACTTGTCCAAGCTTAATTCATCCTGAAGTAACTCCAGAATATGAAACTTCTACCCACATCTGCAATGCCCAGTTATCAGTAATTGATAAAGCCAGTGTTTCTATTGACAAAATTCTTTCCTACAGAAGTTGCCTGGGACTGTGCAGTTTTCTCTGTACTCCAAACTAGTCTGTGTGTCTGCTGTGCAGCAGCACAGTACTGTACAAGTATCTTTGGAGAGGTTTGATATCTTATTGCTTGTACTTAAGCAATTCTTAGGCATGCTTCAAATGTTACATGTTTAGGATCCTAAGTGAGGAGTCCTTGATACACTCCATTTACCACGCTGGAAATGATAAGTGCCTAGTGCTTCAGTACAGCACTCTCAGAAGTATCAGCTCCAGAAAGGGCTACTGAAATCCTGCTGAAAAAGGACAGAGAGAGAGAGGCCATTCACCTGCTATCTTCTGAGCAGGAGACAAACTTTCTTGAGGATGCTTTGAGTACCCTGTAAGGCAAGCATTGCTTTATAGTCCAAATAACTGCACCTTACTTAGAGCACTGATAAGCACCAAACTAATTAAACACTTTTTTTTTTCTTTTGTTTTGCATTTTGAAAGACAAGGTATTTGTGAGACTATTTTCTAAATTGAAGTGTCCCTGCTGGTATGAATACAGGGGTGTAAATTTCATTCATCTTTATTTTAATCTTCTATTTTTCTGCTAATTATTTGTGTCATGTGTTTTTTTCACTTCTTTGAATTGTTTTACTTAGTAAAGACTCAGGTTTAAGCCCCCCAAAAAGTACTTTGCAACACTTTTTACAACTTTCACATTTTCTATGTCCTGATGCCATTGACAAATATTTGGATTGTTGCTCCACCTTCTGGCTGCCTATACCATGTTTTTATTTGGTTGTGAGATACTGAGATGTAGTCTTAATGCTTCTTAGAATTTTCCTTTAAACTGTTTTTAGTGCAGCACAAAAAATGTTTACTCAAGCAAAGTCTGATAGGTAAAAACCTTCCCTGCTGGTCTGTCATACCTCACGTAGCAAGGTATAACCACTGCTTCAATCTTCCATTAGACAAGCGTGTGAAAATCTCATGCTGTCAACGGTTTACGGGCGTTAGGCCCGATTCCGTGACAAAGGGGACGGGGGACCCAAGGGCCCACGTCCCGGGAAAAGGGGAAAGGGGAAAAGGGTAGGGAGATGGCCCTGAGAGCAAAGAACAGCGGCAACAATCTGAGGAGAAACAAACTAATTTACTAAATAAA